>NW_019178528.1:0-230443 GCF_002260705.1 Seriola dumerili
CTATACTATGACTTTTTTTGCCTTACCATACTATGACTTATTATACTGTGACTTTTTATGCCTTACTATACTAGGATTTTTTACGCCTTACTATACTTTGACTTTTTTATGCCTTACCATACTATGACTTTTTACGCCTTACCATGCTAGTATTTTTTATGTCTTACTATACTATGACTTTTTATGCCTTACCATACTAGGATTTTTTATGTCTTACTATACTATGACTTTTTTTGACTTGTTATGCTATGACTTTTTACGCCTTACTATACTTTGACTTTTTTATGCCTTACCATACTATGACTTTTTACGCCTTACTATACTTTGACTTTTTTATGCCTTACTATACTATGACTTTTTATGCCTTACCATACTAGGATTTTTTATGTCTTACTATACTATGACTTTTTTATGCCTTACTATACTATGACTTTTTATGCCTTACCATACTAGGATTTTTTATGCCTTCTTATACCATGACTTTCTATGCCTTACTATACTATGACTTTTTTATGCCTTACTATACTATGACTTTTTATGCCTTACCATACTAGGATTTTTTATGTCTTACTATACTATGACTTTTTTATGCATTTTCATATTATGACAATTTTATGCCTTACCATACTGTGACTTTTCATGCCTTAGTATACTATGCCGTTTTTTTATTCCTTTCTATACTATGACTTTTTATCTGGCTTACCTCACTATGACCACTTCATGCCTTACTATACTATTGCATTTTTTTTTTACCTAACTATGTCTTTTTATGTCTTAATATACCCTTACTTTTTTATCCCTTTCCATTTCATAACTTTTTATAACTTACTATACTATGACCTTTTTTAAGCCTTACTACACGCACCACATTAAAACTACCCGAACACCTGCAGCCAAATATTTAACCAAAGAAACACACCACACAACAGGTTAGTCAATTCAGGTCAGTTTATTCATACTCACCTCATTCAACCAGTGTCACCTTGATCAGATGCTCTTCTCCTTAACAGTCCCTGGGTCTGAAACAGACCAGCTGCAAAATGCTGCCGTTAATAGAAGCAGCAGATACCTGCACAGGTGTGCTGATGGCAGACGAAACCATGTTTTCCTGGGTTATGGATTGTGTTGCATAATTAATGAAACTGTTGTGGGGTTTTCGGATTTATTTCAGTTATTGACTTGGGAAGTTGTGTTTCTGTTGATACGTTATATGGGTTTAACCTGAAAAATGGCATTTGAATTGCATATTGTGAGAAACGGATGATAGTTGAAGTAATCAGATTTTGGTTTGTCCAGTGGGAGGGCCTTAGCAGTTATAAGCCTCTGGCCAACAAGGCTCTCGAGTAGTAGTCCAAGACTCTGAGGGTGGCAGTGAACAGGAGAGGGGACTTTTGTAAGTTGTACTTGTTTTGTTTTGCTGTGGACGTCCAAGTTTTTTTTCCTCACTATTTTTGTAAATAAAAGCAAGGCACTTCAATCTTCTATGGTGACTCAAGCCATCTTAATTTTCTGAGACGGTTGACCCACAATTTTTTTTTACATTTTTGACTCAATATGCTATGACTTTTTCTGCCTTACTATGCTATGGTGTTTTTGACTTACTATACTATGACTTTTTAATCCTTATTATATACTAAGATATTTTTGTGCCTTACTTGACTGTGGCATTTTTTTTTTTTTTTTACTTATTATACTCTCATTTTTTTGGCTTTACTGTACTGTGACGCTTTTATAACTTTCAATACCATTACTTTTTTTATGCCTTACTATACAATGACCTGTTAATGCCTTACTATACTATGACATCTTTATACTTACTATGGCTTTTTTTTTTTGCCTAACTATACTATGACTTTTTATGCCAGTGACGAGGTCTTCATCACTGATTATGGATGGTAAAGAGGTCACTCAGTAATACACACTCAAATGGTAATCCAGACACATAATTCCCCTCTGTCCTTGTGATGAGTGCATGCATCACATTAAAACTATAATCAAAACTTTATACAAACCCCTACAGCAAAATATTTAAGAAAAACACCACACAACAGGTTAGTTCATTCATACTCACCTCGTTCAACCAGTGTCACCTTAATCAGATACTCTTCTCCTCAACAGTCCCTGGGTCTGAAACAGACCAGCTGCAAAATGCATTTTTATGCCTCACTATACTATGACTCGCTATACTATGACGTTTAAGTGAAATTCCAAACAAAATTACGTTACACGGCCACAGCATCAAATATGCATCTTTATGCAATTTTGGCAAAGACATAAATGATTACCATGGAGAAATGGGGCAAAAACTGGAAAAATGCAATGCTGAGGTCAGTGACCTCCCAAGGTCACCAGTTTCAGAGGAGGTTTAATGCTGTGTTCATGTTTTTATGTGTTCTTTTAGAAATGAGCGTGCTCGATGGATCAGTGCTCTGGGCCAGAGTGTCAACAACAAGAAGAGTCAGGACAGAATCAGTGAGTTATAGACAAACGTACTTTCACATATATACTGAGATCCAAGACTTCTCCTTTTAGGCTATTCCACCACCTTGTGGTCACTAGGTGAACCTTTTTTTTTTTTCATACACGTTAATTCAGATTCAGTATATTCAAAAGGTAACAGTGTAACAAATGTTATTTATGGACTCAACAAAATCTCAGCGTCCACTTACATGTATATTTTATGTGCTCTTCCAGATGCCATGCAGATGGAGGTGATCAGAACTTACACAGCCAAGCAACCAGATGAATTGTCCCTGCAGGTGGCTGATGTGGTGCTGGTCTCGCAGACTGTAGAAGATGGTGTGTTAGCTCTCAATGCCTCCCTTGCCTTTATCACACAGCCATGTTATCTTGCTCCCTGTATAGCTCCACTCACCCTCTTTAGTATCCCTCTAATTTTCCACTTTCCTGTTTCAACCACACCCTTTTATTTTCTCTCTTTTCAACATAATGGACATACTTGTTTGATGAGTTGGCCAAAGAGGCCAAAGGTCATTTCCTTTTTGGTGACCATAGCAACTGGTTTTCATGTTAAAGAACAAACAGGGTTGAGCATCAAAAAGCAGAGAGACAGTAATAGCACCAGGAAACACAACACATGCTTCAGTTTTCATATCAATACAATTTTTCCTCCTAGGCTGGTGTGAAGGTGAGCGACTGCGTGATGGAGAAAGAGGGTGGTTCCTCGCAGAGTGTGCCGAACCAATCACATGTCAGGCCACCATCGAGCGTAACGTGCAGAGGATGGACCGCCTGCAGGGGCTGGAGACTAATGTGTGAGCAGAACGAGCCAGCTCTTTAAACCACGGAGGGCTTTTCTCAGCTGTTGGTGACCCTTTGACACACAAGTGACCTGCCTTTTTAAGCAGTGAACCCAGACAAATGAGGTCAGTAACAGCATCACTGACATTCCTTCAGGGACCAAGTGGAGCAGTATGGGAACTGCGTGGCTGCTGCACCCTTTACAAGTGGGATAAAATGAAGCCATAATTCAGACTTCTGCTCGGCATACTCTCTGAGTTTCAAAACAAAGACTGAGTTCAGAACAAAACCAATGGAAGGACAGAGGTTTCCTTAAGTACTGATCAGTCCTCGTGTGGGTGGGATGGCTTGACAGTGGGATCTGTCAAATTCATTCATTTCCCCAGTCGGTTTGAAAATTTCACTCCCGCAGCCAAAGTCACTGCTTTCCACATCCTGCTACAAAACTGTTGGTGTCAAATTTGTACATGTTTTTTCAAGCATATTTTTTGAGCATAATTGATGTGCTATGACTACAGTACCGCTATAGGAGGTAAGGTAGACCAAATAGTGTGAAACTGACAGCAGCCTGTTGCTCTGTTAATGAGGCTCAGGCCATGTGATTAGGAGCTTTGCCAGTAACAATGTAACTATGAAGATGTTGATTGAGAAGGTGATATTAAGGCAAGAAGGTGACATTAGCAACTTCTTTACAGTGTGGGTTAGTGTAGAATGTTTCAGTAGCATCTGATGGCAGGTGAAACTATTACAGCAATATTTACAACAATATATTATAGTGTATGTTGAAATGCAAAGAAATGAATACTTGTCTGAAACCTGAGGCACTTTGTGTAAATAGAATAAGTCATAATTAATTGGATAATATCAAGAATTACAGTCATTTAGGAAGTATATAACCTCATATGTCATCCGTATGGTTAAGCAGATGGGCCGAGTATCTGTTTTCTACCTTGCCGTTTGTCACCAGTTAATGTCGCCCTCATAATTCAGACTCCACATTTGTGACATAATTACCATTACTCTCTCCAGCAACTCGATGATTTGGACAGCCGGAAATATCACACACACACACACTTGATGCCAGCTAGAGGTGTATATATAAATACCCCCCTTAGGATTTATATCTGTGATGTTACAAAGGCAAGATGAAATTAATTTGTGTGCTGATGGTAAGAGACGAGCAGCCCTGCCTGGCCCTGCTTTTAATTTGATTGTCCACTGTGAGTCATCTTTTTAGTGTTGCCATGTCCAGCTAAAGGAAATGAATGGCTTGGTCAGAGTCTGGTGATAACACCATATATCAAGCCCACTGCTCTGTGTATGACAGTAGTGGGCAAAGCATCCTACAGGAAGGACATGAGTATCTCGACTCTGAAGATAGCAGACAAAGCTTTGCATTTGCACTCAGGGAAAATTAGCTATGTCATTAGCTAAGCATGAATTGATCTTTATTTCAATCACATTCTGTACTTGTAACTATTGTAAATCATTTGTGTACATGTAAATATGTAAAACAGCCTGAATTGTAACATGTATGTTTTTCAAAATACAGATTTATATTGCAGAAACTTATTTAGTCAACCTTATATATTTTAATCAGTCACTATTAATAAAAGCTTAATTGCTTGGGGCCTGTCATGTATTCTTAATCATCAATATGACATCTCTCTTCCCTGAGGATCCCTGCTAGATAGAACGATAATGACTTGTATTCCTCCAGTAACATTTGGAACAATAAATTAACCATGTGCTCTCTGGACATTCGGTGAAGGTTAATCAGAAATGTGCATAAACCCTCTGGCCACCAGCACTTTCTCAGATATTTATGAGGTATCGGCTGTTAAATCAGGGGTGTGCAACTGTGTGCTGCTGAAGTTTTAATAGCTATGCAGGTGCTCATTCCATCCAAATATTACCCAGGTGATTTTAATGATCCAAAGCTCAGACCAAATAGTGTTCTCCCATCAGCGAGCTGATAATGGTCTCCCATCAAAAAGTAAGCAATATTTCACAGTAATGGTTCTCTCTGTTTTTAAATTCCTAAATGTTAGCCTAGTAATGTAGATGAAGCTCAGAAAGGCGTTTTCTGGTACATCTTTTTTTTATTGTGCAGTCCATTAAGTGAGTGTGATTTATCCAAACCACAAGTGTACAAACTGAACAATAAACAAAACAGCTACTGAGTGTTTTGAACATAGATTGGTCCTTGCCAAATATCGACCAAATACGCAAAAAAGAAAAAACAACTAATAATGGGAGTCATTCAAGTGCATAACATTTTCCAGCACTCTTGCGTCCTGTGTTAGGCCTTCAGGAGCACCCAGGGAGAACTAAAATCTCAACCAAGCCGCACCATCAAGTAGGCCAGCTGCTATCATAAATACCCCATCTAACCTCTGTGTCCAAGGATGCAGTCAGTCATTTCTTCTCTTCTCATAGCCAGCCAAAACCCTGGCCACGTCTAATCGTCGTCGTCATCATCATCGTCATTGAAGTGAATGTGTTGTCCCCTTGGGGCTGACGCCCACGTTCTGCCATAGCCTTTAGTGCTGCCTGCAGGCTTCTCCTGGGTGGTGATGAGATCTATGATGGCTGTGATGACAGCACAGTCTTTGGACTGACGGTTTTGCCAGTCCACAGGAGCCGGGTTACGGATTTTATCCTCCAGTAGAGAATCCAGCTCTTTCTTTAAACTCTGTGGAAAAAGTAGAAGTTAGTAAGTTCATTTCATCACGACTGAGATTAGTTTGTGTGAGTGCGTCTTTCGCTTACCTTGACAAGGTGAGCGATGCGTGCCGGGGATCTGAAGACAATCCATTTGTCCACTGCGATGGTCTCCTGGTCCTCGTCTTTCTGGATGGTGATGTCTCCTCCGAAAAACAGCAGCGAGAACGGGGACACTTCAGTGCAGTCGTACAGGAAGATCTGAGGGCACACAGAGTGATGTCGCCAACACACAACAACAAGAGTATTACGACAAACACGCTAACACACTCCGTGACAGAGAGCAGCATCATTATAACACACCGTGCCCAGCAGCTATTCTGTGGTGTGGGCTGAAAGTGTCCCATTAGTGAAGAGTGGCTGTGTGAGTTCAAAATGTGTTTCAGTGCCTCCAGTGTTCGGAGAAATGTCATCTTGCCCCATCTGTGAATATCGCTAATGTGTTACACTCTTTTCCATCTATTTTCTTCCCTGTGCTAAACTGACAGCTGTAGAATAGTTTGGCATTCATTTAGGAAAACTGCCATTTTTCATTTTGTATATCAAAAGTCAAAGTAAATAAATATTTTCCACAAACTACAGAAAACTCTGAATACTGCTGACAGAAAAGAGAAGTGATACTCCATGCAATGGTCTGATCTGTATGCACACACTCAGAAACTGCGAAGCTTTAAGGTCAGAAGCTACAGAGACTAGAGAAGCAACCGACTGAGGTCAAACAAAACCTATTACAGCTTTGAAGGTAACAGGCGAAAGTGTTGAAAATTAGTGTCAGAGAGAGGTAAAGGAAGGTGCAGGGAGTGGGTAGGAGACAAGGTGAAAAAAATAAGCAATTAGAGAGCAGGGACAACTGCATTTGTCCCATGAATGTGTAATGTATTGGACCAGCAGGGGCAAGTGCGTCAGAGGATATAAAGTTTAACGTCATACCTCACTTTTTTGCCTTCTTTCTACAGTGCTGGTCTACTGCTTCCTTCTCTTTCTCAGTAAACAAATGACCTTGACTACGTGGCACTCTCAGAATACCTTACTTTTATTATAGACACAAATGCAGTGCCTTGTGCACAAAACCACTTATGGATTAGAAGGAAAAAAAACATTTATGGTGGCAATAATGATGGTGAAATCCAGCAAAACACTTTTCTTCATAAAGACGAAAGCAGCAAAGTGAGAGACAAAAGCACAGGCAGCAATCAGAGAGGACATGAAAGGTGTTTTTCTGCAGAAGAGTAACATTCACAAAGACAGACAGCACAGTAAGAACAAAGACAGATAGATGGAAGGGATAGGAAAATGGGAGCGTGAAGAGCGTCAAAAAAAAAAAAAAAAAAGAAAAGAAAAAAAAGACAGAAAAAGGGGACAGGAGTGAGGGCGGTAGTCAGCGAGCCACATTGACCGTTTTGCCCACCACCACCACCACATCTTACATTGTGTCTGGAAGCTTTGAAGCACAAGAGCCTTTGAGAGAGAGTTGAAAGGCAGCGTTTTAATCAAATATTCATTCAGTGTAAAGCTGGCGTAGCACCACTGATAACCTTTAACCGCTGGTCCTTCTTTCCACTCACATGCACCCTTCAGGGGAACACATACATAATCAAGAAGACACACAGCAACACACAACAATCATACAGTGTTTAAAACACAGCATAAAGCGTTCCCATGTCCCCTTCGCCTACTCACACTGCTCGTTCTCATCTTGAGGTGATAGATGAGCCAGGTGTAGTTGAACTCCGTCTCTTCGGCATTGACAGATTTCGGGTGGATACACACCTTTCCATCAGCCTGGGTGTACACCTTAACCCTGCGCAAAATACAATGTTAGAGTTTGGTGAGTTGGTGTTGGGGGTAAGTGTACTGTCAAGAGTCAAATGGCTAACAAAAACATTATAGCTTTTTATTACCATCATTAAGCTTGTATGAGGCCTTTTGTGGCTCCAGAGGGAGCTACTCTAAGGCCGCTGAATTGCCTCAAGTGATGTCATTTGAGTCAGCGACAGTTGGGGCTGAGGACTACAAGTTTGAAAATGAAAAACAAAATCTGGATTGTGGATTTAGACAGAAGTGATCTCACCAGACATCTGTAGCCTGCTCCTCGTCTCTTTTTGAGGCTAGTGGTTAGTGGCTACATTACATTATTAGCACAACACACCTCACCACACACACAGTCAAGCATAATTTTGTTAGTGCTGCATTCATTTTGACAATTTTTTAACTGTCCATTGTAAGTCCAGCAATATGAAATACTAAGATTTTGTACACGCCTATTACTTGTGTCTGTGTGCACACATTGTTGCCCAAAGTGTGTTAAAATGCACCATTACCAGAATATTTATTTATTTATTTATTTTTTTTTAAATGAACCAGAAAGTAGTTCCAGGGACATCCCTTCAGTTACCTTTGGCTTGTTAATATGACGCACAAAGAATCTCCTGCCATTTTGGCACAAAGGGGTACCAATGAGAAACTGTGCTGCAGTTGGCAAATAATCTCTAACGTGAAAGTAAAGCTGTGTTCCAAACTCCTGCATGTCAGCCAGACAAAGCCGACTGCTTGGCTGCAGGCAACAAGCTGCTTGTACCAGACAGTAGTCTGATTTAGCAGCAAAAAAAAACAAAAAAACAACAAGTGCTTCATTGAGCAATGAATTCATGAAATATTTCAGAGTTGTGGTGCGGACATGTGAAAACTTACTTATGCAGAGGAAATGACAATATCATGGGATCTAAAGCTGTCACCAAGACAGACAAACACAACTGACAGCCCTACTGTGAGACAGTGTGTCTGTCTCCTTCTTGAGTGCGTCTGTCTTTTGAACACAGGTCACAGCCGTTGCCCATGACAGCTGCCTGAGGGCAGTTTTATGATGACTGTATTGATCTTTAGCTGCAAACGCGCCTGTTTTTAAGAGTTTTCCTTACACGTTCTCTGCACAGCCTCAGGTGATTGTCACAGGACCTTTATAGAACTATTAACTGAGAGGTCTGTTGAGATATTGCAGCGTGAAGCCCATTTTTTCTCCCTACAGATCAATAGGAATGATTGCGCACTTCTCTATCTTGTGCTGTGCAGCCCTTTCCTGTCTGTCATTGCTCATCTCCCTCTTTGAATTGACAGACTCACCCCGGCCTCTTTTTGCTGTGAGATGGTCTGATCATGGCCACCTTAGGGTACAGACCGGCTACAATCACTGCTTTGATTAACTTCTCATTGTCTGAGGAAGGAAGTGAGAGTTAGAGAAAGAACAATAGAGCACTGCTACATTTACATGTCACATATCTTTTGTCATTATTACTCCACAGCCTGGTTTTAAGATTCATAAGAATGAATGTTTTCTGACCGCTGAATCGCTTAGTTACCTGAATTGACATTAGAGTTGGGGTCTCTGGGGTCCTTGCTGCTGACAAAGCCTGCATGCATTAGATGCTCAGCAAACTGACCCTTCATGTTGTGCAGCATCTGAATGATAAAAGGATAAATTAATTCTAAAAAGGCTGCCTGTCTTTAACTGTCCGGACAGAAGTCAAACTCAAAATGTAATAATGGACTACCCTTGGTTTTATTTTCAAAGCAATTCAGTGTAGAGCTCTGCATAACACTCATAATCAGTCTGGCTCACCTGGAGAGTATTGGCAGACAGGAAGTTGTCCCAGCAGTACTCCCTCTCGTACCTGGCACCACGCCTTTTCGCTTCCTCCCACCCCTGGCCAATCAATGGATAATAAATCAAGACAAGATCCGTTCATACAGAAGACAGACATGAAATAAAATTGACAGCTGTGAGTTCTTTTACCTGGAAGGCATTGACAATAGTGAGGTGGTCACTCTTGGAGTTCCTGGACAAGGCCTTTCTCCTCATGTCTGCCATCTTCTCTTTACCCTGAGAGAGAGACAGATATATTAAAGACAAATTCTTTAAAGACCTACTTTGCAATGAAAAAAGTCAGAAGTTAGGGTGCAGCAATGTGTTGCAGTGTGTGTGTGTTGCTGCCAACAAAAGCTTTCATGTCTGTCAACTCGATGCTCTACCAGGGGTATGAAGAAAGGGTCTTTGAAGCTGAGTGAAGCAGCAATGGTGAGTACGGGGTCGAGGCAGCCCAACAGAGCTCCAAACAGGATGAGTTTGCCAATGTGAGGCTCCACAGGCAGACGAGCCAGGTGGAAACCCAGCGCTGTCAGATTCTCTGAATGGTCCAGGGCATTCTAACACGCAACAGTGCGACAAAAAAACCAAACAAAATGCACACATTTAGTCATCTTCAGCTAAACAGTAGTCTAAACATAACCATAAGAAAGGGAATAGATATCCCAATATTCAAAAGGCACTGCTTTGTTAAAGTGGAATATACTAAAAAGCCTTTATTAAAATAGCAACAGGTTAATAAAGGCAACAATCTCCCAGTAGACCAGTTTACAGTCAGTGTGTGTTGGTGTTGCCGAGTTGTCATGCTAATTAAGTCATCTGAAAGCTTTCAGGAGCAACCGCTGAGTTTTGTTCCTGTCAAAGTACTGCTTCCTGATTTTACAATTTTTTAACCTTGTTAGCATGAAATATTACTCATATTTTATTCTCTGAGCCCATATAATAAGCACTGATTTCTCTGCTGCTCCTAGGTGTATTTTTTCTTCCACTCCCTCCTCTACAAGAGGGTAAGCTACCAAATAACATCCTTGGAACTAGCAGATTTGTAGATAATGCTTCTTGACAGGAGTCCTTGAAACCACAAGCTCAGGTCAAGGGGTAGTCTGCTACTATTTTCCAAATAGCTATCGTGCTTTTATCGCTCACATTATAGGTTTTTGTTAAAAACATTTTGTAAAAGCTGAAACAATTGGTCAATTAATGAATTTGGAATCAGCACAAAATTAATAATCAATTAATCAGTTGACAGACTAGTGATTTGTCCAATCAATTGTCTAAACTTAAAAATTGATCATTTTTAAGTTTTGGACTATTAATTGGACAAAACAGGTTATTTGAAGACATTAACTTGGGTTTCAAGTAATCAACAGACTATTTCACCATGAAAATAACTTGCAGCCTTATAAATAATAGTTGTTCCTCATTTGATCCTAACCTATGTTTAAAATGTTTTGAATAATCTTAATTCTTTCTTACCAGGTCTATGAGGTTCTTGATGGCTAGATTGACGGCCTTTTCAGTGGGAGGGTCCAGGGCTTTCTCCAGGAATTGAGCTATAGACCCAAGCTTCAGTATCTATGCAGCAAACATCACAAAAGCATGTCATGATCTTTTTCTGAGGAAACAAGCCCCTTAGAAAAGGAAAGGGAATTAGTATCCATTTCTGGCAAACATTTGAATTGTTAGCAATACATAGATATAGCAAGGTCTACTGCAATTAACTTTGTGCATGTTTTCTTCCAACAAGCGTACTGTACTGTATGAGACATGGTTTGGCCATTTTGCTGTTTACAAGATATATGTGACAAAACAACCAACACTGTGTAGCGTTAACCACACTGACATTCTTCTGCAAGTTCTGGGCTGAGCACAGAACAAATGAACTAAGACCTGATTCTGTGCATGTCTACATTCTCTAAATGTGTGTTCTCTTCCACATCAAAAAGTGATTTTTAAATGCACTAAACCTGTAGCAAAATGAAGGGTAAGGAAGGGAACACACTTCTATGTCTGACTAATAGACTGGTGTTGGAGTGTTTATGCTTTTGAGAGTCTGCTCAGGGTTAGCATGTTGTCAGTTTTTCTCTCACTTTAAGGACAGTCTAATGCATTAGTCCGCCTCTCACCCACTAGCTTCAAAAACCACATTACACACATACTCAAATACATCCAACTGAACTAGTGGAAGACACACACTCAAATGCATATCCAATAAAGCCACTGATGAGAACAATCACTGCAAACACTAGATCTGAGTGAACTTTGGCTTCATGTTCCATTAGCATTCCATTGAAATATGTCTGAGTGGAGTACGAGGATTTAAAAAGAGAAAGCAAAAATAGGAGGAAAAAAAAAAAAAAAAAAGAGTCAACAACCAAAGAAGAAAGCGAGTGTTCATGTAAGAGAATAAGGCTCAGAGGAGGAGAGTTTATGCTGTCTGCAAAGAGAGAGAGAAAGTGCTGGAGAGCAAGGGCCATGAGTCAGCCAGGGTGTTCATCCCTTGTTCTCATTAGGCAGGATAGGCTGTAATTCAATGGAAGACCAAAACAGCAGCACTGTCCTCATCCCCTCTCTGCACTCACAAAACTCATTCACAGCAATGTTGTCCTCATCTCAACTCCCAAGCCGAAACCTATTTGTATCTTTCTGTCAGTCTGTCTCACTCTTTCTTTTCACATACACAACCTTGATCTGCAGGCAGAGCTCCTCCAGTGGTGTCCTCATAATTTCGGGTAATTGATAGGCATCCAGCAGGCTGGCCCTCAAACCATTGTACAGATGATAGCATTTCCCTGGACACACCCTGGAGATAAGCAGAGAAGAGGAGAGTTGTGAGAGAAAAAAATGTGTAATATCAGTTCTGTGACAAGGGCTTAATTAAAAATCAATGGGATGAAACTGCACACAGTAAGCAGCTCCTAATAATTGGGCCTTGCTCGTCTTTGATGTCAGAGCTAGCTAACGGAACAAACGTCTCGAGTCACAGACTGGAAACAACCTGGGAGTGACTACACTCAGCCTTTCTCCGTGTTTACAGATGGGAAGGGAGGAGGGAGTGGGCTGATGGGGAAGACTGCCGGAGAGCTGAGATGACAAATAGAAGGAAAAAATAATCCTCCCAGATTAGTATCACATACCCAGAGGCAGTAATATGCAGCATGCCCTCATTATAAAAATATCTGCAAAACCCCCTGTGTGCAAACTAACACAGACACACCTGCCGGCACGTCCTTTCCTCTGTTTGGCGTTGGCCAGGCTGACCCACTCGGCTGTCATAGTGCTGATGTTGTTGTTGGTGTCAAAGTTGGTCTCCTTAATTTTCCCACCATCTATCACATATACAACATCATCTATGGTGATGCTGTGAGGAAAAGTGGAGAGAAAAAGAAAAAAGGTAAGGGAATAAAGACCAAACAAGAAAAGAAAAAAAAAAAAAAAAAAAAAAAAACTTCAAAAGCAAGTCAAGATGCTTAGCTCACTCACACAACGACCCAAACACACACACACACACACACACACACACACACACACAACACACAACACACACACACACACAACACACACACACCACACACACCACACACACACACACACACAACACACACACACACACCACACACACACACACACACACACACACACACACACACACACACACACACACAAATAAAATTTTAGCCCTTTGGTAGGTTTAGATTCTATATTTAGTGGAGGGATGTGAGGGGAGTGCAGACGGCTTCTTAATTTGCTCAGTGTGTGTGAGTGTGAGGCTCGTGTGAATGCATTAAAAAATTGCCTGTCAGAGACTCAGGGCCTGATTTACTAAAGCTTTGCGTGCGTAAACACGTGCGCAAACGCGACAGCACGCGCAAACACATGCTGATGCTGATCTACCAACCGGGCGCACCGAGGATTGCGTCTGTCAGTCGGGCAAAATAACACGCGCTATCCATTTTGCGTTTCTGCCTTCATGAATATGCAATATAGGCGTGCCTGCCAGAACGCGCAAAATATCGGGAGGAGTAGATGCAAATAGAATCATTTTGCGCACGCAATGTGATTTACCAAACCTGAAACTAATTGCGCTGATTATTTTTGCGTCTATATTTAGCACGTTTGAAAGTCAAGTCTTAGGTTACCTGGCACAGCTGTGCGCACAGATGGCTGTGGTCATTGTTGCAAGGAGGCGGCGTAGGCACGACAGGCAACGGAGAGAACGCATCTTTTCTGTTCGTGTCACTCTTTTTGGAATGGCAGAAGAAGAAATAATCGAGACATATCGGTTATCCGGCGATGCCATTTTGGAGCTTCTCCGTGAAGTAGGAGCTGATTTGGATCCAGTCACAAGGAGGAGTCATGCAGTGCCTGCTATGAAACTCAGAAATGTGCTTGTTTGTACCAGCACCTCCAATTCCGTGGCTTCAAATTTGCTTTTGCGCTTCCGTTGGGTCTGCTCGCTTGCATTCGCCACGGTGAATACCCTTAACTCGCGCAAAGTCCTCATTTAAATAGGGTGGGCTCAATCACTTTTGCACCTGTAGTCAATTGCGCTGTTAATCTAAGTAAATCACCCGCAAACCCCAAACAGGCAGCGCGCGCAATCTATCCGTGTGCGCACGCAATTTAGCGCTCTTTATTTGGGATCTTAGTAAATCAGGCCCTAAAAGTACAAAGGCTGGATGAGCCAAACAACACACACAGACACGCTCACACTTACCTGGTCTCAGCTATATTGGTAGCAATCACAATCTTTCTAACTCCAGGAGGAGGCCTTTTGAACACCTGAGATGAATGAGGGAGAAAGATGAAATTGGACTTTTCAGACATTGAGAAACAGAATAAAGCATGACAACTGACATGGACAGACAGTCAGAGCGACAGACAAAAAGAGTAACAGAAGAATACTGACCTGCGTCTGATTAACGGTAGGCATGAGGGAGTGCAAAGGGATGATAACGAACCGCTCTGAAATACAGCAGGACACAGAAGAACAACTCAAACAAAGCATCATTTGCAAACACCAGATACGTGCTAGTGTGTGTCTAAAAATGTAACCATGAATATCCTGGTGAATGTTGAGAATACATTAATTTACCACCATTATTTATTCCTCTTTGGAAATAAATATTATTATGTAGTTATTTAATACTTCACTTTGACATAGTACTTACCTAAAAATAAAAAATAATCATGACATACTCAGTAAATAAAATAAAACACATTTACTGCATCTCTACTTAGAAAATGCAGTTACATTACATGTGAAGGTTGCCTACAATTTAGAAATCAGAGATCAGTTAATCAAAATGTGCTACAATAAAATGGCTGTGATTGGTCAGAGTTCACCTATGTTTATGATTTGATACACCAGAGCAATCACTCCAATCAGCAACGGCAAAAGCATCAGAATTGCCCCTAATCAAGTCTAAATAATTGTGGGTGGCAATCTCATAATCATGGCTGTTGTTAAATCAAAGAGCCCTAGAAGTGTGTGCGTGGGCTAAGGCTGAACTCACCTCAAACCAAACACTTATGATTCAAAAAAAAAAAAAAAATTCAATAAATCTAAAGATGCCCTGCAGTTTCCAGATATATAAAAATATTGGAATTGGAATAATAATTTATGCTTGCTTTGTCTCTTTTTTGCAGTTTCTACATATTACATATACCCCCTCCTCCCTCATCAAAAGTCCAGATTCTATGAATGTAAATTTGTTCATTTCAAGAGCTCTCCTACTTCACTCTTGGGTCAGTGTATGTGCACTGGAGGTTCCAAGTTTCCACATCACACTTCTAGGGCTGCAACAAACAAATATTTTCATTATCAATTAATCCGCAGAATATTTTCTTGATTAATCAATTATTTGCTAGGTAAATAAAATGTGAGACAACAGTGAAAACACCCATCACAATTTTGTAAAACAATACATTTCATGAATCATCATCATCATCATCATCATCAACTAACTGATTAATCTTGGTCTGCAGATGATCTTTTTCGTATTGATTAGTCTGTTAAGTATTTTCTCCATTTATTGATTATGTGAAAAAACAATTCAGTTTACTTGTTTGGATAGACCAGCAATCCAAAACCTGAAAATGCTCAATTTACTGACATATATGGCAAATACATACACTTGTATCCACGTCACATACTCTGTAGGTGTGTGTAACTGTGTGTGTGTGTGTGTACCTGATCGGAACATCTGCTGAGCTGTGAGCAGGTCATTGAGACTGCTGATGTTGTCCCAGCCAGGGAGGAACACCAGGATTGCTCCTTCCTGTCAGACAAAGACATCACACAACACTTAGAAACTGAAAGTCACACAAAAAACCAGCTGGGCTTTGATAGAAAAAGAAAACAAGCAGGAAACAAACAGATACCAACAGCCATCAGCTGAAGGAGCCTCAGAAACAAATGAACAAAGTGAACAAGGTGCCCCTGTCCCCGGAGGAGCCGAGCCGAGGCAGATGGAGATGACTTGCCCTGAGCTCCCAACCACCACAGTCAGCCACACAATAGTCCCTGGTACTCACTGCCAACATCATTATGACAACAACATCTTTCCACTACAGGGCATCCTCTACCTCACATTACCACAGGGACAGACTTGATTCTCTCAAAGCAGCAACAAAAAAGAAAACCAATCAGTCACCTGGGAAATAAAGACACACAAATGCAAGCTGAAAACATCATGCAGAAAACATCAGCAGGATAACGGATGATGGTGGCTAATAGAGTTGGTGGTGCTCCAGTGTGAGCAAATCTCTGAACATTCTGCTGTCTGACTATAGATGACCACTTAACGTACAGTCGGTGTCAGACCCGCAGCCATAAAAACATCACATACAGTGATGGTGCAGTAGTAAAAGGTTTGATACCCTGCTCTAGAAATATAAACTACTCAGACAATCAGAGTTATAAACAGAAGCAACAGGGTGTCCTCAAAGATGATTAGAAATATGTGAGCAATCTTTGCCACAAACATGATGTTTATGACATACACATGGAGATCAGATTATACGAGGTAGGCCAGAGCAGCTTCTAAATGCTGTATGCACCATAATGAAACGGTCAGCATGATGTTTTTGTTTTTTTACAGCATACATACGGATATAAAGGCTAATAATAGCTTAAAAAGCTCTAAACTTCTGGAACCTGAGAAAAATCCAATTTTTAGATTATCATCAATGGGGAAAAGTTTCAGGAAATACTATTATGCTACATCACATCAAAGACCGAAACTTAAAGGAAAATGATTCTCAGGATAATATTAGGCTGGTACAAAATAACCCAGTCTTTAAAAAGGACTCTGCTTTTCATTTCCTGAGAGGAGATGAGGAAAGACATTAAAAGTAGCTCCTGGGCCCTGAGTGCCCCTGCCTTTTAATTAAAGCTAATTATTATTACCAGTGCTCAACCACTGGCACCCACGTGGGACTGTATATGTGCGTGTTAATGTATGTGCGTGTGCGTGTGCGTGTGTGCATGTGTGTGTGAAAGAGCGAGGACGAGCAGAGAGGTGCAGGCAGTGTGCCTAGTTACAACCTGATAGAAACACATGTTCACACGCATAGGGTACAGACAGAGGCTCTGATTAATTCCAACTAAAAATCAAGTAACAGCACAGTAAGCTCTGTCATGTTGGCCTACTACTTAGCATGTACACACACCAAACCAGTCACATACGTGCGTTCACATAGTTGCACCCAGCAGGCGTTCATTACTGCCTCCATGTCAACCCCCAAGGTGTCTAATCACAGACCCCTCAAACATAATTAACCAATCACCACAGTTGAAAACCTGGCAGACCGCCCCCTAACCTCGGCACAGGACGACGTCACGGCAGATCAGCCAGTTCCCTCTGAGCCATTTGACAATGCCACGGCAAATCAGCTTGTCGACTGGCTCAGGGTGGCTGTGACTGATAGAGATAAAGCCTCATGTGGGAAAGGATAATTATTCTGTCTATCTGTGTTAGTCACTCCTCATTCTAGGTCTGTCTCTTTGTTCTGTTCCTCTCTCGTATACATTTTTCACAGACACAGCAATAAACTAACATAAATACATTAAACTAGCTCCAATTCACCTGGAAAAATGGCAGGACAAGTGAGAGCAAGTTTTCCTCACCCTCATTATTCTCCTCTTAAAAGCAACAATAGGCTGTATTCTGTGATATTCTGCTCCATTGTGCCAGTGTGTTCTCGCACATGTCTGCTCGCATATGTCTCTCATGAGTTGAAAAACAGTTGAAAAATACAAGAAGCACATATTTGAACAGAAAATTGTACTGAAATAGTGATTTTTTTCTCAAATCCTTTCCATTGATGGATTCTCCCCAAATTTTATGGAAACTAACAACTCTTGAAGTGGATATGGTAGGGTTATGTGTTACTGGGTCTACTAAAAAAGTAAGTTCTTTCATCTGTCTTAGTTGACATTATACTCCGTCCACATTACCAAAGTCTGAACTGAGCACTGAAAAGGCACCGACAAAAATTAGGAAATTTAACAAGAACTGGAAAGAGAAAAAAGGGAATGAACGTGCGCTAGGAGAGCATCTGTTCCATCACTCATTAGCACAGATCTGCTGCCAGGATCTGTGTTATTTCATCTGATGTAATGTCACTCTGTATTTGGAAGCTAGTCCTCCTTGGTTCTTCTATCTGCTCCACCTCAGAGTATATGGTACTTTTCTCCTTTTGTTATTAACTTTTATTTGATATGAACCCATCTTCCACTGGGATTTCTGTCCTGTCTGCCTGTCTATGATCAAAAAGTTGGGAGATCTATGAATCTAAAAACATAAATCTCAAAATCTACAAGTTTCAGTAATACAAGCACGCCAGGCTTTCAGACTGCTCAGACACATAACAGGCTACCTCAAGTCCAATTTTCAGCTCTGAATACAAAAGTATTTTATTAAAAATCTAATTTCAGACACCAGAATTCTGCCTCGCCTGAAACCAGACATCCAAGGTTAAACTTGCCTCCTCATTGAGCACAATATGACGGATCAGTGCCAGGATCAGCTCCAGGTCAATCTTCTCATCATTGTCCAACATCTCCAGTGCCGCAATAGTGTTGTCAGAATATCTGTAAAATGTGAGGCATAAATAATAAATAAATAAATAAACCACCTTTTTCCATGCTTCAACATGACAACAAGCTGGTCCCAAGTTTACAACTATTCCATTACTTGTTGCTTTGGCTGTCACAGCTCGGTAATGGCTACATGTGATTTATATATTTGCAGACAGAAGTTTTTCTCCAGATGCTGTGTAATGGCTGTATGGCAAATTCTGTATGATATTGAATATGTTTTTTGCACAAAAACAATAGTGTTGACTCATACTCAACTAAAATGTTTTGACAGTTTTAATTGTATTGGTGATCTTGACATCAGCTTCCATAAACACAATCAGTGACTGTTAATTGGTTCCTTTGTAATGTTTTTTTCTTAAATACGTAATCTTTATTTCCTGGCTCTGAAGCTCAGGTTTGAACTGCTGCAAATTATTTTGTCACAGACATGAAAGTTTCCAAATATGGAAACTCTCCTCCCTGGGCATCGCCTTCAATGTGAGATTGACAGGTCATTAAAGAGCTCATCAGAGATGAGAGATTGTGTCTGTGTACGATTATCATGGTCCTTGCAATTAGAACTGATTACAATACACAAGAATTTTGTTTTTAGAAAATGTTATATAAACAGAAAAACAGCAAAAAAAAATGCAGTTGCAAGAACAGGTTCACAAAAAAATTACACAAACATGAAGTTCTAACATTTCTTAAATTTGCTTGCTCAACCCTTAAGCCTGAATTATACTTTGGCAGCGTAGGAAGGCAGTGTAGGTGTATACAGTGTAGGACATGATCTACAGTTCTGCCCACTGCTTTTGTAGCTCTGTCACATAGTAAGATCATAGTGCTATGCATTCAGGCAGTGTGAAAACACTTTCTACAGATGCAGTGGACTTGAAGTTATCATGTTTACATTCACTTTCTGACACAGAGCAGTAATAATGCGGGCAAAGAAAAGGGACTTCTCTGCAAATAGCTGTATTAAATTAAGAAGAATGTTTGTTCGGTGTTACAGAGAAGTGGAAGACATCTCGAGCAGAACTGGGAGTTATTAAAGGGAGTTTTTTTTTCAGTTAAAACCGCTCTTGCAATTTAACTACTCTGCTATTCTCACCACCTCACCTGTGCTGCAGTGTACGTGCATAACAAGGCCAGCTGTCCTTGTATTCAGCCTCTTTCTCCTCCTTCTCAGGTCTGGAGTGGCGGCCCTGCCAAAAGCCTCTCTTCCATGAGGGGCGACGGTCCTGATTCTGGGGGCGATACCTGGCAGAGAGACACCAACCGGCTTATATTAGACAAAAGGGACATAGTGGTTCCTTTTGTATCTGTATGCTTGTGTTTGGGAGGAGCGTTTTTCTACCTGGTCATCTCTACAATGTCCTCCAATAGGAACTCTTCCACTGGGAACGTCAAACCAGGGATATGGATCATTGGACACTTGTCTAAAGGGAGTTTGACACGGGGAAAGGGGTAGATGAGAAGGAGGAAAATCCAAACCAATTAAACAACATTTCTGTTTAACAAAATTTGGTTTGCCATTTGGCAGGTTACGTACCAAAATATTTAGAAAACTTCTCAGCATTGAGTGTGGCACTCATGAGGATGACCTTGAGATCGTCCCGGAGGTTGAGTAGGTCCTTCACAATAACCAGCAAAACATCTGATTGCAGGTTCCTCTCGTGTATCTCGTCCAATACCAGGTGACTGATGCTGGACAACAAACTGACAGGAGGAAAAACTAGAATTACCAACTCACAGTTGTATGCCTCTGCCAACCAGCCAAGTTGCATGACATATGGTCACAGTTGTCCCTTCCTGAGTTCAAGCATTGACTAATGGTCAGAAATGCTTTTGTAGAACATTATGATGTCACAGTGAAGTTAACCTTCGAGCGTTTGGATACAAAATGTCACTTCATCATTTTATCCTTTTAGACATTTGAGTGGAATTGTGTCAAAATTAGTGTGAATTCGTAAGTTATGGCCAAAAACATGTGTGTTTGTGAGGTCACAGTGACCTTGACTTTTAACCACAAAATTCAAATCAGTTTATCCTTTAGTCCAAGTGGACATTTGAACCAAAATTGAACAAATTCCCTGAGGGCGTACAGCTGTGGTCTGTAATGATGGATAAAAAGGGTCTGTGGGAGTGAAAACATTTATGCATCACTAATGTGGTGGCTGGAGACAAATAGCCACACCAAAACTGACAAAACATGCAGACATAGCAGCAGCCCATCAGACTGTCAGCCTGTAAGCCATCTTCTATGCAAATATACCTGAATGCCAATAAGTTGCAGCATTTTGTCAGACAACTGTAGTCCTAAAATGACTCACTAGAGTCGTGCCAATTCTGAAAAAGCATAAAGCAAGACAACAAGAAAAGCTGGCACCCTCACTTAGTCTCAGTGGTTTTTCTGGAGACACTCAGAATGCAAGGATGCGTATGCAGGGATGAGTCAACAGAAGCCGTGTGTGTGTGTGTGTGTCTTCATTTCTCTGCCTATGAGACTGGAGACCCATATTAATGCTTCTTCCACAGACAGTAGAGTCGACCACAAATCAATGGGGATAAAACAGAGTGACACACAGGGAATAAAAGAGTGGAGGAAGGACAGCTGGAACAGAGACACTGAGAGGAAAGAAATTCTGGGACAGGAAGTGATGAGGATGAGGAAGCAGGGGCTGGTGGAAGACTCACGGGTCTGAGCGAAGCCACTGAAGAATAATGCCCGTTGTACAGTACAGGACGGAACCTTGTCTCCGTGGTAACCGGCTGAGACACAGAAGGAAAAAGAAAAGAGAAAAAAAAAAGATTTTAAATTTCCCAATTGACACAAGACTTGGTATAAGACTAGTGTAAACTGAAGACAAATGTTGCCAGGATGAGCTTCTTTGTTGAGTTTTCTTCATTTGTGTGAGCTACTGTTCAAGACTCCACTGTCTTTCATATTTTCCACCCCTCTCTTTCTTTTCACAATTCCAAACATTATTTATTCAAACATTCAAATATTATTTCATAGTAGCAATATCTGCTCCATCTGTACACACAAGTGCACATAAAGCTGAGATTGATGTTGCTATAAAACCTTGCTGATACATACAATGCTATCTAATAAGTAATGTAATAGGCACTATCATATCATACTAAGTATTAGTCGGTGATGAAAGATTTATCCAATGAATAGCAATCATGAAATAATTTCTCATTTATTTTAATCCCAAACAAAGCAGTAACTGCCTCTCTTATGACACATCTAAAAGAAGAATTGCACTGACTATTGAACCACATCAAAGGCTTTGCTGCATAATTGATGCAAGTGTGATATTTCCAACAGGACTTGGACTCAATTCAGGAGAAATAACACTAATAAAAACTAAAAAATTCATTTTTTTTTGAAGCGCTTTTTGAAACAGGGTTATTATTCAGTTTTTCACAACATCAACACACAACATAAAACAGTTAAACATCCAAAGCAGTGAAACAAATATAGAATGAACCGAATTAGATTTCACTGATAAAATTATTACAGATAACCAATTGCATTGATACAACTGCATATACATAATATAACATACAGATTATAAATAATAATAAAATAGAGCAATAACAGTAATCCATTTTAATATATAAACTTAGTAACTAGTAGGTTTATTAAAAAAGTAAAAGAAGCCTCTAAAGGAAACGCTTCCTAGGGGCCAGGCAATATGACTGCATTGATTGCTGAGGGGACTCAGGGCAAATATTATTAACTCCCAATGCTTCCCACTCTCTGTGCAATATGTGCAGCTTTTTCTATATTGCAATATTACCTGGCAAACGATTTGCTGTATGGTTATTTGATTAATCACAACTTAATCAGACAAAGAACAGTGTAGCTAGGCGTTTACTCGGCACAATACTTATAAATGATCACTAAAACAATTCTGACATTCAACCAGGGTAGAAGGGATAAAAATGAGCTACTGTGATCTATAAAGGTGTTGTTTTCTAAAGATCTCTATCCAAGCACTCTATCGTCTCTGGCACTTTACAACAGTTTTGAAATCTCGAGGCTGAGAGTCGGATTAATTTTATTTACTCTAAACAGTCTCCTACTTTATGTTTATTATAACCACCCATCATTTGGCACAATATACCAGCACCAGAGAGAACACATTTAAAGCAATGACTGTCTGCAGTGACTGAGTTGTGTAGACGAATACACTGGCTCCCTGCACATGTAACTGTCATTGGCAAATACTACATTAAATGTGTTCTGGCCAATTTGTATTCAGGTTTTAAAGAAGCTGATTGCCTACTGAGAGACCAACATAAGAAAAGTAAAGAGTGTGGAAGTGTGTACTTTTTTATATTAGTTGCTAAGTGGGGGAGCTGGTGCATCAATGAAAGTTTTAACAAAGCTCGAGGTACGAATTGCCAGTTTATGCATGTACTCACTGAGAGACACCCATGGTCTCCCATCAATGAAAGTGACAGCAGGCAGTGACAGTACAGCAGTAAGAATACAGCTCAAAAAGATGCCTTTCTAAATTGGCTAGACCAAAGATTTAGAAAATGTGGAAACTGCTCTTAAACTCACAGTCTAGCACCTTGTTATCTGTTCCATTTCTTTGACAGTCAGTAATCATTTTTCTGTCCATCCTTTTACTTCTCATCTCCTGTATCAGTCTCCCTTTATACCACACCTGAGTTGCCTCTTTTCCTCACCTCTTACTGCATCAATCTCAGCCTCTCTCATATTCCATACTCTATTGTATATAATTCACTTTAGATTGCTGCACCCTCTCATCCCCTGTAACTCTCCGCTTGCTCGGTCTGCATATTGCTCAAGTGCAGCTCCTTTCTCACCAGCTTTGTGCATCTCTTCCTGTGTGTGTGATCTAAGATCATTATTACCATCTACTAATCCTTGTACCTCCTGTCCTTCAAAAATAAAAGCTAATTTCCTGTGATATTAATTCATCCCATACATTTCCCTTATCCATCTTAGTTTAGCCCATCCATCTAGAAACTCCCTCTGAAAACAAAATATATGTATGTATATGCAAAAATAATAGACAGTTAGCGGTACATCATCTTTTGTTCTGAAGACCATCATCTGAACATAATCTTCAGTGGGCATACATGGACCAAGAAAATCTACAGGCCATCACATCAAAATTAATAGCATGGCTTTGGAATGAGCAGCCATGCAGGAAAGCAACACTAGACCTTTTTGTAATCACTAACAAACATCTGAGAAGTTGGTGTACTGTGCTTCAAATTCATGCATCAAAATATGTTTGTAAAGACTTCCTTACCTCTGTAGGCGGATTTGGTAACCACAAGAATTTCCATTCCCTACACTTTCTGCCCTCTCTGCTGCTACACGTTCCGCTACCTGAGAGAAGGCAGGCACACAGGCACACAGGCGCGCACACACACACACACACACACACACACACACACAAATTTATAAGAGCAGCAAAAGCAACATATAATCTAACACAGTCAGACCTGAAAAACCAGTAGAGTACATACCGAGATAGCACTGATGCGACGAGGCTGCGTGCAGACCACCCGGCACATCGAGCCAATGCCTCTATTGATATAGTCATCTAGGATGAATTGGGTGACCTGAGTGGTCTTTCCACAGCCTGTCTCCCCACTCACAACGAGGACACGGTTAGAGTTGATCAGCTCTACCAACTCCTGAGGATGGAAGGATGGAAGCAGATGAGAGGAAGGAGATGGATAATGGGATAAGGAGGAGGAAAGGGTGATAGTAGAAGATAAACCTTTTTTTCAAATTAAAAAGAAAAAAAAAACAAATTCACTTTTAGCAGAAATGGTGATTAATGATGAAGAGGAGAGTATTTGCTTAACACTGTATGCAATCAAAAGCTTACCTCTTTTTTGCTATAAGATGGTAGTTTTTCCCGGAATTTCTGACGAAAAAAAAAAAAGAGCAATCATTTGATAACACTTCATGAAATCAATAGTAGCAGATGTTCTGTCCTAATAACTTGATAATGGGTACGGGTTAAGCACATCCAAACATCGACAAAATTCTAATAAACACAGAGGAACCCAGACTCTGTCTAATAGCTTGACAAAAGTTCAGTAATTTGATCAAAATTCACTTGATGGAATAAAATGACATGAAACATGTAATGTTATTTTGCATATATAAGCAATATTTGATAATATTACTATAATTACAGAGATACTAACTTACCATAAGGCCCAGCCTTATTCTGCGTTAGGGTTGTGTACTAAACTATTTACATCTGTAAACATAAACATCTATCAACCTGTAAATGTCAGAGTAGCCAACACAGCAACAAATTATTGCAAACCAACTGCAATGTCTTATTCATTATTAATACACAGCTCTCTGCCCTTCATTATCTCCAGACAGTTATAATTCTGTTGTGCTGTATACTCCACTCTTCTTTTCTTTAGTAACCCCATACAACTAATGCAATTTTGATCATATCATTATCTTAAAAAAATATCCATTTGGATGTACATCTTTTTCTAACCTCAAAGCCTTAACTTTTACCACTGTGCTGTATATATCAAACCTGATACTAATAATCATGATACTCACCAGCATTTCTTTGTACTTCGGATCTGACTGCTTGCTCTGCAGATCTCTCTTTAAGTAGTCGTCCAGTGAACTATCTCTGACCACTTCCTGAAATAAGAACTCCAGATCTCTGTCTTTCCTCCTCAACTTCTCTTTCTCCTCCTCCTGTGGCTCTTCTTCTTCCCACGTGTCTGGAGGTTCATCTTTAGCGACTGCTAAACTAACTTCTTCCTCCTCTTCCTCAGATTTGATCTCAGTCTTCAGTTTATCTTCTTCAGGCCTATCCCCATCAAAGTAACTGCACACAAGGGTTATCAACATGTTAGAGTTAGAGTCATATCAGTGTCAGCAGACACAGCTGGAAAAATGACTGACACTCCAGGCATTTTAGTCCTATCTAGATTTCTAATTTTCTTTATTGTAAGATAAAAATTACGCTGTGCAAGTCTCAAAAGAAAAAGCTATGCAAGCTGCTCTCACCAATGACCACTTCTATTGGTTTCTGTCCGCCAGCTGTCAGACGTAGAGGCTCTTACATTCCTGCCGTCTCTCTCTGGACCAGACTGGTCATTCTGGACAGAGTTAAGCAGCTTGGTAATGTGCTGCTCTCTGGCCTCATCCATCTGGACCACTGCCCGCTGCACACAGACATGAAAAGGGGAACTTAAGCCTTAACCTTGCAGTTAGTATAAACTAAGGTAATATCAGGATGTCATCTGGCATCAAGTATAGTTATTTTTGCAGTTGAGTGAAGGCAGAGCAATCATTCTATGCATTAAATTTATCAAAAGTAAGATGCGTCAGGATCTGGGTGGTTTACCATCTGTGTGCAGGATGCTGCTCACTTACCAGACTTTGTGCTCTGAACCATTTTCCAATTAAATCAGCCTATGCTCAATGCTCTGCAGCTGATACTTAAGGTAAGAGCACAGACCAATTTTCGAGCAGAAGGTAATAACTGTTTCTAATAGTGGTGGGAAAACTATTTAGATCCTCTACTAAGTACAAGTTCTGCATTTTAAACCCTATTTAAATAGAAGCACAAAAGCAAAATGTACTTAAAGTATCAAAAGTACTTTGTAAGTACTAGAAGGTACTACCTCAAAATTGTATTCAGTATTTGAGTAAATTAACTTTGTAACTTTTCACCACTGCTAAGAGACTGAAAATCTGCAGACAACATGGCCTGCTCGCCACAATGTGCAACCACATGCACTCAAACCGGTCCATACCGATCTCCGGTCAGCCTGTTTCCTCCTCACGGCCCCGTATCTTGCGTACCACAGACCAATCTCACGGCCCTTCAGGTGTGGAGGAGGACGGTCCCGTTGTCCACCTCCTCCTCCCCCTCCTCCTCCTCCTCCTCTTGCGTACCACAGACCAATCTCACGGCCCTTCAGGTGTGGAGGAGGACGGTCCCGTTGTCCACCTCCTCCTCCCCCTCCTCCTCCTCCTCCTCCTCGGTCCTGGTCAAAGTCGGAACTATGTCCTCTGAAACCCCCTCCTCTGTCCCACCTTTCTCTGCTGCCATCTCTCTGCCCTCGACCTCCTCTTCTGCCTCTTCTTCCACTTCCGCCGCCATATCCATAACTCATACCGTCGTCACAAATAAGCCCTGGTAGCAGCAAATATTCGTTTACCAGAAACTACGATGCTAACTGATGTTACGTTAGCTACAAGCTGTGCCGGATGGATTTGTGGACTAGTCACTTAAGTAAGAAATATGATGCTACATCCATGAAGCTACTGACAGTTGGGTTTTTTTATATATATATCTACACGTATAATTAATAAATGTGGCTCTCTAACGCACTTATAAGAAAGCAACACTGAGATGCTGCTGGCAAAATTTAGCTTGGTCGTTTCCATCCAGCATGTCGCACAGCAATGACGTCAACGTCTGCGGCTTGATATTTACGTAGTGCCCTATAATTGGTTGATGTGCTGATGTTTTTACTTTACTTGAGTTTTTTTATTTTATGCTACTTTAAACTCCCAATACTCCTTTATATTTCAGGGGGAAATACTCTATGTTTTACTCCACTACACATACTACTACTCTTATAACAAGTTTTTAGGCTTCATGATATTTATTTCATAATATGCTGCAGTGCTAAACTACTAATCTACTCAGTACTATATTAAGTATATAAAATTGGCTTCACAATGAAGAACTATAACATGAAAATGCTCTGACATGTATTTGTGATAAAAAAAAAACTATAATATTTTATAATAATGTCACACTGTTTATGGAGGCATTTCTGCGTAATGAGTACTTCTACTTTTGACACTTTAAGTAGGCCACATTGAGTTCAGATTTGCTGTGCTTCAACTTGACAGGTTGCTGCTACTCCAAGCAGATCAGAATCATCTTTTTGAATGTACTTATTGGCAGATCTTCAGAGGCAGCCACAAGAACTAAGATGTGGACCTGGAGGAGTGTGCATCGTTTGGCATTGTGCGGATGATGTTACCATGACTAGAACAATCACCATCCCCTGCCCACCATCAGGTCTGGTTACGCATCTGCACTCAGAGCAACAAGGTGAAACCGGGTGGCCAAAGCTACCTATGCTCTCAAAATACAGGGTCACTTCTACACCAATGACCCCTAGAGCATGTGGAGGGGCATCAGGAGTATCACAGATTACAGCAGAAGATATGCAGAATGACACAGGGACCTGTCTCTTTCTGATGCCCTTCATTCTTTTCAGCACCTCTTCTGGCTCCAAGTCAACCCGGCTGCAAGCCTGGACAACATCCCAAGCCGGGTCTTTAGAAACTGCGCCCACCAGCTCTCAGAGGTGCTAACAGACATCTTTAACACCTCACTTTCCCTGGCAATTATCCCAACATGGCTCGAGACTGCAATGATTATCCCTGTCCCAAAGAGCTCAACAGTGTTGTGCCCAAATTACTAATGCCCATTAGCACTCTCCCTAATAATCATGTAGTTCTTTGACAGGGTGGTTACGGCACACATGAAGAAGACCATCAGTGTCACAGTCGATCCCCCATACAGACAGAACCGCTCCACCACAGATGCTCAACTATGGTTCACCTGGCCCTCACTCATTTTAAGAGCAAGGACACTTATGTTACACTGCTGTTCTTGGACTTCAGTTCCGCCTTTAACACTATCATACCACAAACCATGACAGACAAACTGACACTACTTTGACTGAGCTCATCTTTGTGAAACTGCATACTGGACTTTTTAACAAATAGGCCCCAGTCTGTTAGAATCCATAACATCTCATCCTCCCCCATTATCCTCAATACCGGTTTACCCCAGGGGGGCATCCTGAGCCACCTGCTGTACACACTGCCGACCTATGGCTGCTCAGCAAGGCATCTGAGCAGTGGTGAGACTTACAGCGATAAATGCGAGTACAGACAGGAAGCGGAAAAACTGGAGGCCTGATGCAAAGGCCTGATGTATATCAATGTAAAGATTGTGGACATAGGAAAACAAACACCACTCTCCCCCCCTCCCCTCCACATCGGGGTGGTCTCCTGTTTTAAATACCTGGGGGTGCACATCTCAGGTTAACCTCACCTGAAGCATCAACACAGCCAGCATAGTGAGGAAGGTCCACCAACACCTCTACTTCTTGATGAGGTGTAAGCATGCTGGCCTTGGCACTTCAGTCCTCATTTCCTTCCACAGATGTGTGGTGGAGAACATCCTCACTTCCTGCATCACCATTTAGTATGGTATCTGCTCTGCTGCAGACAGACAGGCACTTCAGGGAGTGTTAGAGACTGCACAGAAGATCATTGGCAGCAGCCTACCCTCCATCAGTGATATTCACAACAGCAGATATGGGAAAAGGCCTCCTGCATCATGAGAGACTCTGCCGACCCTGCCAGCAGAGTGTTTGCCTGCCTCCCTTCAGGCAGGAGGGTACGCAGCATCGAGGCCAGAACCACCAGGCTGAGGAACAGCTTCTTCCTGAATGCTGAGACACTAACAGATTCTGCCTCTCAGTGTACAATTACTGCTATTATTATTATTACTCCATATCAGGGAATTGCAACTTGAGACTGATAAATTCTGCACTGTAAGACAGAAAATTCTGCAGTTATACTGAACAACTGCTGCTTCTCACTGAACAGTTTGCTGCTATGATTGCTATTGTTTTATATCAGGGCATTGCTGCAACTTGGGCCCATTTGGCCATCCTGTTTATCTTCTAAATATTCACAGCCTTATTCCTCACACTCTGCTCACTCTATACCCATTTATATATTTATGTACTTCTTTTTATGTTTAATGGTGTTTTATTGTGTGTTTTCTTGCTATTTTCTGAACCGTGTCGTTCCCTTTCATGTACAACATGTTCTGGAAAGACAATAAAAGCATTTTTATCCTTATATTTAGCTTAAGTAATATTTTGAACAGATATGTAACTAATATTAAAACTACTTCTGTCAAATACTTCTTATTCCATAAGCAAAAATTGATGTATTAAAACCTTATTTAGAATCATCACTTTGGTTCATAATTTGGAATAATAGCTACATTCTGCTGAAAAGTAAAATTTTCATCATCTGAAATTGAATGACTCATATTTTTACAATAGTCATTAATATAACAGTCCCAACTAGATAAGTATGATACCACAAAATTTGGTTTTGAAGTAATACCAGGGACAATATTACCGATATCAATATCGATATCCATACTTCTTATTGTTAAAAGCAGCTAACATACTATCATGAAAGTGAGAGAATATGTCATGATTTATGAGGTGAATGAATTATTAATGCTATTTCAGAATATATTTTCATTACTACAAAATAATTGGCTGAAAATATTTCTGCACCAAAACAAGAGTGTTCATGTGCCCAGCATGTGATGGATCCATTCATTTCTTTTGGATCCAAAGATTGGACACACACACACACACACACACAAAAAACTTTTAAAACAACATCCTCAAGTTCTAAAACTCCACACTGGGGAACATGCACAGACAGACACAGTCTGTGCTGTCAGTGTAACTGTTGTAACCAACTCATCGCGCTCCCAGCTCAACTGAACATCAGGAACTGACCTGTTGTCTGGGCCTTAAAGGTTACAGCCAAATGAAACAGATCTACCATGACTGCTTTGGCCAGTATGACCCGAAGGCTTCTGGCTCTGCTGTATTGTGGACATTGTGGTGAATATTGTTCATCAGCAGATTCAAAGCCTAAATTTATAAAAAGTCTGCAGCTTTTCACTTTGAGTCAGTTCTATTGTTGTGATGGTAAAATGTTATTGTAACCAGCAACACTTAATAAAACAATATCATTGTATTAGTCTCTAACTGAAAATACAATTGAATAATAAGATCAAAAATTAGCAAAATAATGCCTCTCATAATACGTTATCTCACATTTTATTGTAACCTGAACGCTGCTTGTTTCATATGAGGCTGAAAGTTTGCTAATAAACATGTCTTAATCTGAACGCATCATGATAATATTACAGTCAGTGAGACACAATCAGCAGGTAACAGAGTCTTTTCAATCGGTTCAGCTTTGTTCTTATTTATAAATTTTGTGGTGGTAAACAATTGCACAGTTTTCTCATTTCTTTCTCTTGGACGTTCACACTTGCAGCAAATATCTGACTGGATTGTGCTCAAGAACATTCTCTTGTTTCAAACTAGCTGGAATATTAAATGAGCGAGAGATGTGCTATATCCTATCATCTCTCTTTGTCTCTCTCTCTCAATCCCCTACTCTCTCCTTCTGCCTTTGTCTCAAAAAGTAAAAGAAATGTACATCCAATTAGTGCCATGGAGCACAAGGCAGAGACAGGGGAATAGAAAGAGGGATGAAAGGCGTGAGAGAGTCATTCATAGGGTTTGTGCATGATGCTCATGGGAGGTTCCAGAGCAGGTTCCGCCCCAACACGTCGTCATGCATCACCACTTTTTAAATTAACATCTTCCTTTCGCACACTCTTTTGTTCTTTCGTCATCACGTCAATGATACATCCAAGGATAAGATACGTTTAATTTTATCAACTGTGAAATGAAAAATTTGCTTAGCTTTTCCACATTCATGCAGTCATCAACCACACAAAGAACCACGCAGATAGAGCTGAGGACGAGCATTTCAAGAGCTTAGAAAATGAATTCCTCTGATTGCAATGAATTATTGTCACTTTGTGTGAAAGATTAGCCTCATTTATGTGAAATTATTTGTAGATTTAGTTTTTTATTAAGTATTTGACTTTGAGAAAGATATAGTGAGCCTTCCTTTTGAGCAGGGCCGTTCACTAAACTTTGTTTGTTTGAATTAGGAGTGCCTCATAGGATTTTTGCCTCAGCTTATAATACTTTTATCTGTGTCTTTATTTTGAAATATATGAGCTCTATCAATATCTCAGCCGGCTGCTTTAAAGGGAACAGATGAGGGCTTCAAAATGAGCTGGAGTCAGAGTAAGCAGTGCAGGAAAATAATAAGAAACTAGCAGAGGAAAGTATAAAAACATGCTGAGAATGAAGCTGAGATGTGTGAGGAGGGGGAGAAATACGAAAGAGCTCTCAGAGTAGTGGAGGGGTTGTGAAAACAAAAGGATATGAAAGGCAAAGGCACTGCTTCATATGCTCTGAGCCACCTCCCCCTACTCCTCTCAGTACTGTACCACTCTTCTGTATACCTTGTTTTCATACCCTCAGTGCTACCTGTGATGCATACAAATGATCTCTGACCTTACTGAATCATATGAAGATGAAAAACCTTCACATAAAAAGCATCGTGTTTTAACATATGTTGGTTTTCCTCCCCTTCTGGCTTTGGCTTACATTTTCAATTATGCATGCTGTTGTCAATGAAGGTGCATGTATTGAACTAGAGGTCTCAAGCAGAGCCATTGTTGCTACACTTTGACGCTGGCTTACCTGCACCTTATTGTGTCAGCGAGAGGTTGTGAATGGGAGGTTAAAGTCTGTGGATTAGAGAGAAATCATAAAACATTAGGAAAAGCTGCTGGTCAAGGCCTTTGATAATTACAGTTTTTATACTATTTTTACTTGTTGTTTTTTCCTGACATTTACCCTCTTCTCCAATTTTCTCCTGCTTGCCTACTATTTGCTTTCCAGACTCTCTGCTTCCACAAACACTACATGTCTAAATGTCTGCACGCACACACAGATAAAATATAGTGAATAATTTCTGAAACCTTCCAAAAAACACAAGAAAAATGTGACATTTTTACAGCTGTTTTCAAGTCAGCTCAAACACTGATAAGAGCACAATGAAAATATACTGTTGTATACAGCTCCTGCTGATTAGTCACATTGCCGTCATCCTAGGGGCACAGCAGCCAATGATGGTCGCACTCTATGTAGGTCAGTCTATTAAGTAGTTAATTATTGTGCTTAATTTGCTTTGTTGTAAGAAAGAATCCCATCTGAGTAGTTTGTGTATTACCTTATGAGTCCAGGTGGTTGACATGAATGGGTAACATGCAAACTCTTTCACAGCTAATGTGCATTTCCTAAGGCAAACAACAGTTTATTGATCAACACGGTTTATGAGAATGTTTGACCAGAAGCTGAGTCCTCTTTCAAAGTGAGAATAAGCAGATGATTGAATTACTTCCACTCTGTTCGGCTGCAGAGATGGAGACTAGCTCAACTGAAAACCTTTGGCACCATTAACAGCTGACATGGCTGACACTGAATACAACTTCACATTCATTATGATTCATACGCCTTTACATTATTTTTCTTTTACATTTTGCCCAGGAGCACTCGAAACAGAAATGCATGGCAACCTTGTTGGAGGCAATTTTCCGGTATGAATCTTTAATGACAACATTCTTCAGGAGGAAGGGACATGTTGCAGCTGATGAAGTGGGCTCGCTAATGGACAGTTCAAAAGCCTGCAAATGAGGTCCGCAAAGTGCCAATGATGTGCTGAAGATCCCAATTGCTGATATATAAAAGACAACATTATAAAACAAACTTAAATACATATATATTCTAAAATTAGTCTATAATACTGATTTTACGGTTACTGCTGTTTGCACACACACACACACACGTAAATGTGCATAAAAGGACGTATATACTGATATTATCAGTGAATGATAGTAAGTAAAGGTTTGTATGCTGCTGAAAGATGTTCACAGTCCATGTAACCATTCAAAATGGTCCTGAAATGCACAATACCATCTATGAAAATTTTATTCCAGTCCTGAATTTATGCATGTATTTGACAGAAAGTGAGAGAGAGGCCCCTTTGGCCCACTGATTGGATGGGCTGTGAACTGAGCAGGCAGAGAGATGACCCCCCCCCCCCAAGTGGCTCTGGATTGTACATTCATATGCTGCCTACTGTAGTAAAATATGCACACTGTCACTCATTTAAATCGCACTGAATGTGCATGAGGCAGAAAACTGCTCTGCATAAGTATCCCCTCAACCTCTTCTTCAATAATCACTTGTACTCTCCCTCTAATGCTTGACTCTCCTCTCCTTTTTCTCTTTCTTTTTTTAGATTTTCAGCACAGATAGTGATCTCTCTCTACATTGATAGTAGCGACACTAATTGTGTAATACATAATGGACGTAGCAGCTGGGTGCAAAGGAAAACACACCTTAAGTTAAAGAAATATACAGGATGAACACATTCTTATAAGGGAAACATTTGAATACTTTTGGCAGTTGACGTCACAAACTATTACTTTCATACATGTACCCTTGTCCTTATGGGCAAAGCTACTTCTCACACACAAAATGCACAACAACACACACTAGGATGAGTCAGACACATGGGTCAGATGACCCCTCCCCTCACAGTTGAGTCACTGGTGACGTAGAACTACTTCATGTCAGACATGTGACCAGACTGTGGCCTCTCCTTTTCCACGTCTAAGTGAGTTTCCGTCTCGATGTATCTATTTAATCATGACAAGCTGCCATATGGTGAAAGTCTTGGCAGGAATACAGATGCTCTGCTGGAACACCATCTCTCTCTCTCCTCCCCTTCCTTTGGTTCTGTCTCTGTCACTCTTCCTTACCCCAATTTACAACTATCTGTCCGTTCACAGGCGAATCTATCTCTGTGTACTCTACAGACAGGAGACGCATGTGCTCTCACGATGCTATCTAAAGAGGAAGTACAAGAGTAGTCAAACTATTATAACAGTCTTAATCTAAGTCTCTATTTGGGTCACCTGTCAGTTCTGTGGTGATCAGAAAGAAGTAAATGTGGAATGATTAGGAAATTTGTCTTTCATCTTTGGTGGCAGAGATTCTCTTTCAACCTCCTCCTGAGAGCCACCTTCTTATCATCTTGCGTGTGTGTCACTCTTCACTCTCCCCGGCTTGCTTTCTGTAGGCCTCATTGAGCAGCTGTATCTCCTCGCGATATCCCGAGCTCTCCTGCGTCTGCCGTCGGCTGTTCTGGCGGTGAGCCTCCACAGTGTCAGGTATAGTGATATTGATGGTCTCCGTCTCGGGGTTGCCGCTGCTGGGGATGAGCAGGGAGTAGGAAGCCGTCTCACCCAGGTCGCAGGAGACGAAGCGGTTCTCCCTTCGCGAGTAGCGCAGCGATGGTGAGCGAGCGTGGGTGGAGGACTGACTGATGTTGGAGATGATGGAGACGCTGTCCAGGGCCTCCTCGTTGTCACAGATCTCCAGAACCTCGAGGTGGATCTTGACGTTGGTGTCCCCCACCACTGCTCCTATCCCCATCCCCATTCCTATCTCCATCTCTACGCTGCTGATGTTCACGTCTCTGGCCTGGCCTCCTGATGCTGGGTCGTCTGCATTGGGCTCGTGGCCAACTGATTTGGACCGATACACTTCCACCTTTAAAGCGGGGAGAGATTTATAATACAAGTCATTCATAACAGTGAGAGTGAACAGATAATTTTTTAAGCTAAAAATATTTGCTTAGGATTAGAGTGTACAATACACTGTCAATGTCTTATTTTGTCACGTACCAAATCATTCCACTGACTTGTTATAAGGCTTTTCATTTCTCTCAACTCTACAATCATTCCAATTATGACTTTCATTGATTTTTGCCGCTGTTAAAGGACGAGTTTGAAAGTTTGTTGCCGAAACTGAAAGAATTAAACTCAATTTTATTCAAAAAATGAAGGAGAGCTGTGTGGGCCTTTACCTTTTTGGCGTTGTTTGGGGAGATTCTGAGTCCATCACTGCTGACCTCATAGGTAGAGAGAGAGAGGGTCTTCCCTGTGGGTGCTTGCAGAGATACAGTGCCCTGAAAGGCGCACAAGGGGACTGACAGACCACCTGATGATCGCTGAACAGGAAAACCAAAGAAAAGATTCAGGTGTTATTACTTGTGAAGATCATTATACAGTATACTAGATTTGTGATTCATTCTGTTCATCATGCTACTGACAAGACGTACAAAGCGTCTGACGCTTTACATCAACTACAAGGTCCTTTTTCATCTCGTTCCCTTTGTTCAAACTAATTGAGCTTAGATTGCGTCAATGATGTCAAGGGCAGGGAGATGAATGTGTTGACCAACCATTTCTCTCCCAAGAGTTAATGAGGCTTACACGTAAGAGTCCTGTCAACAGCACTCTGCAGGTAAAATTAGATGTTAGTGTTCCGTGCATAAAGACGCGACCACAGAGCTTTTAGGTTTACAGCAAAAGGATGGGAGGCGTTCTCTAAAAGCCATTTAACTGTTATCAGAATTTTTTTTAATTCACTAATTTAATCTAAATAATATAATTTCAGTGTAAAATGCATCAATCAAATTTCCTCTGGGTTTCTTATCAGTTTGCCATCGTTTTTCAATTACATGGCTCATTTATACCACTCACATATTTAATCAGATTTCATGTTTTCCAGTCATATTTTCATATTGTTTTCATAGGGATTAATTCACCACACCATACATCAAAGTGAGCCTCTGTCAACATGACATGTTTGAGAAAATGCATTCTGCCGGCAGGGGAAAGGAGAAGCATCCTGCGGTGCGACGGTGGGGAGACTGTGGCAGGTCTCATTAAGTCCTCTAAATTATTTAGATTAGTTCGATGTAATGATCTAATTGTGACTATGACGCACAGTAGAAACAAAGAGGATGTCAATCTCTTGTCCGCCCTGACTCTGTCTGTTTTCCTGTCATTGTCTGTGCATCATTGTGAACTGAGAGAGATGAGAGGGAGAGAGAGAGAGACCGTGATTTTGAGCTGAAAACACATTGTCAAGTAAATCAAATAATGCTCAGAGCCCATCAATGTGGGAAGCATGCTGATGGACGTGTGTGTGTGTGTGTGTTCTGCTATATTCCCACAACATGCTTGTTTTTATTACATGTAATATTATGTTGTTGTAATTCCATAAATTATTTTGATATAAGCCTACATGACATGAATGCAAACACATTGCAGTGTTGCTTTTGCTGCAAGGCCCCAGACAGAACTATCTCAACAACGTCTGAATGGACGACAATGACATTTAGTGCAGACATTCATTGTCCCCAAAGGATGAATCCTACTGATTCTACTGCCTACTCATGTGGTGATCCCCCTTACTTTTCCTCTAGCACCACCATGAGGTTGACTTTTTTTTTTCTGTGAAATGTCTTGACAACTTTAAACAAATTGCCATAAAATTTGAAAAATGAATATCCATATGGCCCAGAGGGTTTAACCTAAGAACATTTGTCACACCCTGACTGTTTATCTAGCGCCACCAGCAGTTTGAAAGGTTCCCACTTATCTAGTGGAATACCTCCACTTTCAATGAGCAATAGTATTATATAGTAAAATATCTGATAATGGTGTGTATACATCCTGCAGTATATTGATTACAGTTGTGTTATTTCCCTGTCTGTTCAAAATCAATACTTTTCCCCTTCTCTCCCCCTTCATTGTAGCCTTATTGGTGGGAACAACATTAGTTTACAGTTTTGAATGTGTTCTCAGAAAGGTAAACGGCCCTCAGTTCCCTGCATCTGAATGCACACTAGACCTCCATTTACCCTCGGGGAAAGGACTTGTGAACGCGTCCCCGAACTCTGTGCTTGCTGACAGAGAGTCTAAAGTCACAGAGAGGGTAAAGATGTCTTTAAGCTCTAATTCCACCTCTCCCTGTGGATGCTGAAGGCCAGAAGGCCTGACAGTAAGGAGGGGAGACGCTGGGTAATGACTTCCAGCCTGTTAACGAGGAACAAAACACAGCCAAGAAACAATATAAATCAAAAACTATTAAGGCTTGGCTTTCATCTGTTGTTTGCCTTTGTGTGTGTATATAGTACAGTAATATTTGATTATGTGTGTTTGTGAGCTCATTTTGATCTTTATGTCTTTTGTGATGTTGTTTGGGGAGGGAGGGCTGCTAGATCTGTGCTGTTTAATTTAGTTAGTTGTTGTCTTTACTGTGTGTACACGTCTGTGTGCATGTGTTTTCATGTTTGTTTATATATGCAGTGTGTGTGTGCATATGCATACTGTAACTGTACATGTATGTACTGACACCAATCATTGAATAAGGCCTAAGAGAACATAATATACACAATTTGCTACTAAGAAACACACACACACACACACACACACACACACACACACACACACACACACACGCACACACACACAAACACAAACACACACTAAAACAAACACATACACACAAGCCAGCAGTGAGAGTCACAGACTTATACATGATGCAAAGTGAGTGGCAAAGCCAAGCTGTAGATGCATGCTCCATGGATTTTCCACCCTCTGGTGATTTCCAAACCAAAACATTTCAGACTTATAAGTAGAGCGGAGGCAGAGAGGAGGAGAGACAGAGATAGAGTGTGTGCACGTGTGCGTGCCCATGTTTCCACATCTATTCATGTCCCAGTTAGTTGTGTGAGTTTGCAACAATCTCATCGTGTTACTGTTCTAAAAGTCACAAAGGTAATGCTGTTCAGAATGAGGCTGATCTCTCGTCTGTGTCTGGTACCTGCAATGCCAGGAGACATCGATCATTAAGCTTTTAATGTTTTGCCCTTGTTTAACAATTAAAATTGGTCCAACAGAACACAGAGAGTATTAAGCTTCTGGTATTACAACAGCACCTGATGTCAACGACAAAGACAGATATGGATTAAAAATGGATTAGTGGCTACTGGTTCGTGTGCCTGTAGTAAACTGTCCTCACCTGCAGCGTTTAGATGTAGTGCTCTCTGACTTTGCATCTAGAGGATACAGCAACTACTGAGTGGCTAAGCAAATAATAAATTCATGAGCCAAACTTAGATCTTGGCAGACAGACAAATCTGCACTATACTGTATATATGCATAGATATATAGACCCTATACTAAAATAAGAATCAAAATGGATGCTGTTGAATTTTTCCATTCAGTTTTCATTCCAAATTTATACTAAATCGAAGTTATGCATTCACAATCACACAAAAGGGACCTGACCTTCAAGTGATGAATCTCATTAATTCCGATCTTGAACCTGTAAACACTGCCTTTAAAACCACATAAACACAAGACTAAATCAATGAATAGAGGTGAGCCTTGAGAGCTGGCCTGGTTTTAGAGTATCTGTGGAGCTGCAATGAATGAATATTTCGTTTTGAAAGACAGGCTGACATTTGTTACTAAAATGGTATGCTGCTGATAGTATCTTGATCAATTGCTCTATTAGTCAGAATCAATTGGGGCTTAGCACAGATAAAGATATGCAAGGAGAGGAGAGAGGTTAAGGGAGAGAGGGGATTTTAACCATTTTATCTAAATCACATGCGCAGCTCCCAGTCTGTCAGCTTGATTATAAAGAGGCATATTCACAGATGCGGAAAAAAAACCCCACAGAGACGCAGACCAACACACATAAAGTCAGACAAGCATTCAGACAGACAAAAACTGCACAAATACACACACACTATGTAAAAGACTGCATCCTAGTCCACTATGTGTCTCAGTATCTGTTTGCACTGCACTAAGAAACATTTAATTTCCTACTGAACAAAATGTAAACACATAAAGGGAGACTGAAAATCCAACCCTTTAATGGTCCTGAGACACTAATCACTCCTAAACAATCACCTCTAGAGCACATCACCATATGTTGCATGTTAACGCAGCTGTTGTTTTTCACTAGTTTAAGATAGTGAAAAAATCAATTAATGCCAGCCATAAACCACACAATGACATTGGTTTACCTGTCTGGGTGTTCTCTCTGATTTACTCCTGCACCACTCCCAGTCCGTCAGCTCAATTTTCCGACACTCCTCGTGCGAGAGCCTCCTCTCCGGCCCCTCGAACACCGACGACGTGTCTGTGAGGTTGTGATCCTGCTCACGGTGATGAGAAGGCAGCAAAGTGACACAGCGGAAGTCATCATCATCTCCGTGGTTCTCGTGGGGAAGCGGAGGACAGTCAGCCAGAGCCTCTCCTCCTCCGGCCACTGCTTCCAGCAGAAGGTCTGCGTGAGAGGAGCTGTCCACTGGGCATGTGGTGCTGAAATCAAAATCGGGCCCCAGGCCGGAGAGCCCGCCACTTTCTAATGCATCAAGGCGGGTATTGGGGAAGTCACAGTTAAAGAGGCTGTGATAGGCAGGCTTCTCAAGGGGTGGACTGTTTTGGGACATGGTGGCATGTGACAACTTGTACACGCCATAGCCTTGCTGGAAGGACAGGTTGAACTCAAATCTTCTTTTCATCACTGTAAAAATAAAAAAATAAAAGACATTGAGAATAATTTCTATGCTCTCTAACATATTGGGAAACTTATTCACTAAGTAGAAACACTCTTGATGGTGCATTGTTGCTAAATTTGTATTATGTCACGGTCTACCTGAAGGTTCCTGTGCTGGATCCCGTTTGCAGTTAATGAAGCAGCCACATGGCATGTGGATCCAGCGCTCAGACAGCATGAATAACGGAGTGACCGCAGGGGCAAGCAGAGTGAGAAAGAAGCTCAGAGTCTCCAGGGACGAGCTGCGCGCATTCAGTGCATGGCGCACTAAAACCAAAGTCTGTGAATGAAAGGGAAAGGGAAATTAATTTAGCGAAGAGTGATTCAATATGTGTGAGGAAACAGGGGGAGGGGGACACATGAATGAAAAGATATTACACAGATCCTTCACCCATACTGGGCTTTTTGGATTTTGATTTTCCTTTGTTTTGTATTCACATATGCCAGTGCCATTTGAGACGAAATGCAACATGATTAGAGATGCATTATTGTACTGTGTATGGGTTTACTAAATTGAAAATAAATGGATGAATTTGTATTGCTTGTCAGAAAATGAAAATGCTCATTTATAAATAGTGCCTTATGGCCCAGCAACAGGTGCAGCATAGTGCTGATACTGACCTCTACACTTTTCTAGAAAATGATTACACCTGTAACTGCAAACACAGACATAGATAGCTGAAGAAAAAACATCTTGGGCAAGGCATGTTTATTTAGATTGTTTGTTTCTTCAAAAAAATGTCAAAAAATATTCACATCCACAGAAAGAAATCTCAGTACAATTTTGACATTTTTTGCATTTATCATCTCGAGTGCTTTTACAAATTTTCTGGGTTGCAAGTTTGGAATGCCAATTATGTTTGTCTGTCATTGTGTGCTGGCTGCACAGCAGACAATGAAGAATTTTATCACCTAAAATTACCTTTTTTTGAGCAAGAACAAATGTAGTAACAGCAGCACTCAGTGTGTAGCAATCATGCAAAGTATTTCACAATGCAACCTAATGAAAGCTGCCCTTTAGGTGTTGACTAAAACCTGCCAGCTACTGTTTTCTAGGCCTTTAGAGAATGTTCTTTAAATGTGATGCTGGCTGTTATAAAAAAAATAGCTTGTTTTTTTCAAAAATTTGTGTTTAAAAAATTTACTGAGAACGCAAACCATGATGAGATATAATGATGGTTTCAAAACTTGTCAGTTCCCCAAAGTTGCCTAAGGGACATTTAGGGTTTCTTCACCTCCAAAAAAGGAACAATGGTTTGTTTTCTCTCTTTGTCACAGGGAAGGATTATAAGAAAATAACACGCCTTAAAGCCACCTTTCTGCTACTTTTGTCCATGTTATAAACTCTAACAGCTCATAGCCTATACACAAACAACAGGAATGGTGCTTCGATTTAGAGATGCATGAGTTTGCTAAAAAAGAAGAGTCAAACATTAGTTTCTTTTGGGTTAAATGTATACAGTTGTTTGACCCATACAGCTTCTGATGATCTTCTACATAAAGTACTTAAATCACCAAAATAAGAGAAACAACCTGAGTTAGGGGGAAACAGGGGGGTCAAAGTGATGTTATTTCATGATTCTATAACTTTTATTTTGAAAGAGGTGAGAGGTTTAGTATCATGAATTTTCATGATGACTAGTTTTATGAATTTTCTTGACAGCTGTCATCGCCCAAAAGGGCATTTCATTCAAAGTAAATGACATTTAACAATCTGGAAACAAGATGATTTGCATTTGAAATAAGTGCCAACATTAGTCAGCTGGGGTATGTCAAAAAAAAGAAACATTTCTAGCCTGTTAGGTACCTAAATGGTTTGAAATGTCAGGGCGTTTTCTAAAAGTTCTGATGCTTTTACTCTAACATTTGCGTTTGTCACGCTGCTTACCATCATTGGCATCCATAAAACCACTCGGACAAGTGCCAGGATCATAGAGAAGCGCTTTTGTGCAAACACCACTGGTGTGTCTCCGACAGTAGGTGTCCTCTGTCCGCTGACGGACACTGGGGACAGACCGCTGTCCTCTTTGTCCCTGAGCTCTGTCCCGCATGAACTTGGGCTCAGCTCGTTGTAGGCACCAAAACTTTTGGTCAGGCTGTCCCGGGAAAAGGACTGAATATCACAAAGGGGAGCTGACCCACTCAGCCCCCTCGCCATCTCCAAATACCTGGGGTACAATAAAGTCCTCTGGGGCTCTCTGGAGCACAGCAGCTGGTAGGTGAGGGGGATGAAGAAAAACAACAAGCCGCAGAAACACAGGGAATATAAAGAGAAAAGCAACAGGATGTAAAAACTGTCGCTCTCAGGGAAACACCCGAGAGAGGCCGGCGTAAAGCTGCCCCATCCGCACAACGGTAACACACTGACGGCCAGGCTGACCGCCCACACACCGGCAATAGCCCACATCACTCTTAAGGGCCGGCGGACTGACTGAAGCACTCCAAACCTCTTGGTGACATAAAAAGTATAGGCTGCTATAAGGCAAGCCTTCATATTGCTAGAAACACCCTGGAACACGTACAGAAGTCCAGATAAAGTGCACAGGCTGCCCGACCCTCCACCCCCATCTGTCTCCCACTGAAGGAGCATGAACAAGGAGAGGGGGACCACACTGAGCAGGTCGTCCACCGACATGGAAGCCACGATGAGACACAGGGAGGTTTTTCTCCTCATCCGTAGGAGAGAGAGCAGCGAATACACACCTCCGACAAAGGTAGCAGCGGCGATGGTTACGCACAAGCCGAAAAGCAGCAGGCGAATCTGCCTCTCCACCTCCGAGGGGTCTGCCTTCTCGTAGGTGGCAGTGGAAAGGTAGCTCTGGTTTGGCGCCGGGGAGGTAAGGTGCGTCGTGGACATTTTCCGTGAATTAACTTCTCTGTCTCTTTTGGCACTTTTAATTGGTCAAATCTGACTCATTTAGCCTGTAAAGTTCACCGCGCTGCAAAAGATGTGAGGATGGCACAGCATGCGCCGCATCTCTAAAAACAAATCAGACAAGAGGAGGTGATGAGAGAGACACAGCACAACATTCTCCTCCGATCCAACTGGGAACGCACGCGTAACCAAAGCTTCCCGGTTCCTTGGATGTGGAGCCTCCGGGTATACCGTGCTGGCAGGCACTTGTGTTCACCGTTCAAACCGCGCAACTAGAGCACCTCTAGTCTCCAGCTGCCGATGTACGCGCTGTCGTCATCACCGTTTCCTCTCACGGCAGTCATTTGGGGTTGGGCCAAATGCATACTGCTGCTACAGTGTCTGTGTGGAACTGATCCGAGTCTGCGTTTTCATCTGTAGATTGGCTCGAAGCTTTCCTCTGGGCTCCAAATACTAACATCCCCTCTTCCTTCTCCCGTCTTCTTCCCTCAACCCCTCTCTCTGAATGATGGGCATTTAACCACAACTAAATATTGAATAAATAATGAAGCTTTTATGTTTTTGTTTTTTTTTGTTTTGTTTTACTGCCATTGCAGATGTATGTTTGTGTGTAAGGGGCCCATCACTTTGTGGTTAATTCCATTTGGAAACCAAAATGCTCATCTAAACAGACAGCTTGTGTGTGTGCGAGCCAGTTCCAGCAGATTACCTTTCATTGTTCCATTTTCAAAACCTTCTCCACTTACTGCAGTCAGGAAACTAAATGCCAGGGCTAAAATAATAGGGGAAACATAAATTAGATAAGATTTGAGTGGTATCTCGTGACCATGTGGGCTGGAAGCTCCCTGAGCCAGATTGAGTAAGGCCAGTTTACTGTAAGTGCATGTATGTTTGTATTTAGTCCTTCATGTCATAACACTGAGTGGAGCAGGCCTCATGAGGCGGGAGGACAAAGGACACATTCAAGGCAGTGAAGTAAAAGAAAAGTTATCCTTGCTTGACTCATCGAAATGGACACTGTATTACATGGAATCATGTAAATTTTGTTTGTCACCAGAGAAGTGTGTTTTAAAAGATGATTTAATGAATGATTACAGTGTAATTACAACAGATAGTTTTATTAGATATAGGTTATAGAGCAACAGCACAGGGAGATGAAACCAATTAGAGAAAAACCCCAATTACAAAAGTATGTGACCCTGAGGCTGGACTGAGGCAGATCAGCTTGTGTGTGAAAGCACACAGTGTGTGTGTGTGTGTGTGTGTGTGTGTGTGTGTGTGTGTGTGTGTGTGTGTGTGTGTGTGTGTGTGTGTGTGTGTGTGTCCATGTCTTTATATGCGTGTAAATCCTATACCCTGGTGTGGAACTGGCCTTGGCTTTTCCTTCCCTGTGGTGTTCAAGGATTTTCAGGCTGAAGGACTCCTCCGTTTGTTTAGATGGTAAATGGGTGTTCATTTATCCTCATGCTGTACCACAGATAGAAATAATACTCCCTGTGCAGTACTCTGTATATCACTGGTGATAGATGTTTGGACTTGTGCCCTTTATGCAAATGTCCACATGGATCTGCATGATGACAGCCCATGCTCATTTATTTACACTCCATCATGTTCTCACTCACTGGATGATATCACTTCACCGCATCTGTGGAGGCTCAACTCTTTTTAGCCTTGCGCAGCATATATATCGATGTGAATGCAAACATAACTGTGAGTGCATCTGACTTCAGGTCTTGTAATTCAATTAGGGTTTGGGCTAAGTGACTTAGAGCCAGTCTAATGACTCGACTCTCTCTGGGGCCATGAGGACACAGAGAGGAACATAGGAGGACAAAACACAATTTACAATGGTGCATAAACACACAAACACACACAGACACACGCATACAGATATACCAGCTGAGCTCAGCGTAACACATCAAGGTGACCTACTTTGTGTGTGTTTGTGTGTGTGTGTGTGTTTGTGCGTTCTGAATGCAATAGTTTGTTCATGTGAAAAGGCACAAGGTGAGAGTGCAGCTCTGTATAGGTTTTCCATAGACAAGTGCACTGGTGAGGAAGAGAGTAAGTGTAATGAAACAGGATCTGTTAGAAAATATGAAATGCAACCATCCTGTCAAAACAAATCCCATCATCTTTTCATGGAGGAAAGACTGAAAATAAATTTTATATCAAGGTAGTTACAGATGGAAAATGAGAGACACAAAATCATTGAAAATATCTATGAGAGAATATATATGTGATATGTAATATATGTAGTTTTGAACGAGTTATTAAAATCATCTTATGTTCTGCAGTGTCAGTATAGATGTGCACTGTCAACACACAAAAATAAATATTAGTCATAAATAGCATACAGATTCATGCATACATGCATCATGAATACATAATGACTGAATACATAATAACTCTGAATAAGATCCAAGTATATTTCTCAATATATATTTCCCATAGTTTAAACAGTGATGCATATTTATTAGTACCTGTTAGAAAAATGCAAATGCAAACTGAAATTATTACAGAACATCTAAACTTTGATTTGTTACTATTTTGGCAAATTTGCTATGGCTGCCATAGTTAGCTAAAGCTGTGTGCTCAATGCAAAAATTGCTGTAGCATATTTTCCAGCTGCAATATTCCTGTTCTACTAAATAACATGAGATAAAAAAAAAAATATATATACTTCTCCATCTGCAGGCTGACATAGATCCAGATCTTCCTGTCTGTTGCTACAAATGGACTATTTTGGACAAACAGAGCTTACCATGTGCAAACAGAAGTTTCATTTAATTTTGCATTGTTGAGTCCCTTGTAGAGAGGTACATTCAGTCTGTGAAATATTGTTCTTGTGTTAACACACAAAAGGTGTTTGCTAAAAAACAGATATTTTCATTACAATGTCTACTTCCATTGCTGTGTCTACCTCAATAAACATTTAATAGAGTCTCATGAAGTCAAACAAAATTACATTAAAACTAATGAAGTGAGAGTTTGATTTGAGAATTACAGCCATCTTACGACATCTAATAAATCATTCATCCGTAATATTGGCTTCGAAATGAAAATGAAACCATGGGAATGCTAAGGAGAGAAATCTCGCTGTGTCTCTGCTGCACTTCATCTGGACCATGAAATGGAAGCAGCTAATCAATGATAGATGACTGTAATATGTTGTATAAATACCCTTCAAGTTCATTAATAATGGACTGTGTTGCACATGCTCATATATCTGCATGCATGTTTGCACAAATCCCATAGCTCACATTACCCTGTTGCTTACTGGCCTCTGGTGGTGCATCCTAAATCCAGCACGGCAAATTTTATAACTGTAAATTCTAGACCTGCTGGAGTGACTCTCCCATCAAACACGAATCCACCCACTTCTGCAGCACGTGCACACGCACACAGGATCTAAGTGAATCATTATCCCACGTCACATCAAATATTAATGAAGCAACAATTGACCCAGAGACGGTAACAGAATGGAAGATTCTATTTGCGTAAAAGACAGATTTAAAACTGAATGAGGAAAGGAGGGTGGAGTCCTAATGACTTAACCTTTAACTCTCTGCTCAGCTGGTCCAGCATTTAAAATAAAGGCAGTGCATGTTAGGGTTGTTTAAGTGCTGTTTATAGTTTAGAATTAGATTGACTTTGAACACCAAAATATGCTGGCTGTAGTAGAAAAAAACTGCATGGTGCTAACAAATGTAAGACCATTACAAGTGAACACACATATACACATAGACATCAAGCCTGCATGAATCAATTTTTTAATATTCCTCTAACACTGACTCAAATTACTCTTTACAACTGAGTCTCATCAGTCCTCTGCTCTTGTCAAAAGCATAGATAAATCTGCTTTTGATTTATCTATGGTGTAAATACTGGTACACCAGTATTTGGTGTACCATCCCTACACCAAATACTGACTGGATCAGAGCTGGGAGTCCAGCCAAATGTAGCTAGAGCAAGGCTTGGTGGAGACCAAAACAGAGCTACTGGCAGATTACTGAAAAGACCCAAACCATGTCCAAGCAGAGAGCCAGAGTTTGCATTAGCACAACTACTAACACTGTCAGTCACTGCCAGATGTGAGCTAACAAACAGCATAAACAAACAAAAGACGCTAACTGCGCTAACCGTTCTGACATGCCAGCTACTTGTGCACAACACACTTCTCATCTGAGTCTGGGTCTAACTGAGGCTCAAACATGTAGCTGAGTCTCTCTGATGTTTCCTCCTCTAACCATCCTGATACACACTGCTCCTTCACCAGTCACCGAAACTTTGTCAGTAAAGAGAGCGAGAGTTTGCATTAGCAAAACAAACAACATAAACAAATGACTACGCTTACCGTTCTGATACGTCTTCTAGTCGCCGATTTTTTTGCACGACAAAGTGCTGGGTATGTTGAGGCTAGAACATGTGACTGAGTCTCTCTGATGTTTCCTCTGCTAATCATATTAATAGGCACTGCTGCTTCACCTGGCAGCCTAGAGCAAGCAGCGGCGGTGGGCGGGGCATAAGGCCTGATCTAAAATTTTAATTGAGGAAGTAAGTCTGTATGTGCCCCAGCTTTTTTTGTTTTTTACTTTTTAAGTGGGAAAACAAAATAAATAAATAAATAAATAAATTGTATTACTATAGTATAGTATAGTATTTTTTTTTTTACATATTTCAAAACATTTCTGCAGAGGAATTTTAAATTCATAGGTGAACTTATTGAGTTTATGTACAAGCTAAAATAACTTAACTCCATGTGTGCATATGATGACTGTTTTGATGTTTTTTGACCCCTGCTAGCCAAACACTAACTCACTTTAAGTTGCATGAGTTAAGACTGCATATTGTATTGTATATTTGGTCTGCTGAGTCAGCATTAGGCTATGCAGCATGCAGCAGCTGGGGAAACATAAAGAAGAGACTTCAATTATTCATAGGCAAAGGTTATATGGTATCTAAAAGAAAAGAAAAATCCTATTTACAGCACATTTTTGCAGTGTCTCTGTATCTTTATTTCTTAGACTTGCAGTACACTTTTAAATATTATGTGTATGCAGTATAACAGTTCTTTCACTGTACAGACAGGTCAAGATTGATAAGTCAATACAAAAATTAATTGTGTATTTTGAATTTGACCTTGATCTTGAGCTAGTGTTATGAATTCATTCAAGTTAAAAAAAAGAAGCTTTTTGCCTTTATATGGTGGAGACAGTAGAGGTAAAGGCAGAAAATGCAAGGGGAGAGAGGTGTTGACATGCAACTAAATCTTGCACAAGTGAATAAAAATTTTAAAAAATGTCTAAAATTCAGACATATCATAATGTATAATTTCACAAATTTACATACAGATTCAGAATGCATAATTCAAATTCAAAGCATAAAATTCTAATTCGCTTGGCAACTCTTACACCATGTATCTGGGCCTGAATACTTATATGCACAGGTGTGTGTATTTGTGTGTGTGTCAAGAAATAGTGTGTATGCACCCGTAGACTCAGTCTCTTGTGATATCTGTGAAATTGTGTGTTTGACTGTGTGAGTGTGCACACACAAGTGTGCACATAAAGGGCAGTCATCTATAATACAAGAGGCAGTGTGTCAGAAGGCCAGACCTTTGAGCATATCCATTACTCACTGATGGATTTACGACATAAAAATAAAAACAGCTGGAGCAGAAAAAGTGTTGAGGAAGAATTTGTTTCTTTTTGTTTGTTTATGTGTGTTTATGTGCCAAGGTGACTGTCAGAAAGTCTTGTCGGACCACATGTAATTCACAACTGATGTTGCCATGGAAACACTGACAGGCGTTTATGGTCATACACAGACACCTTTTTGCCTTCCTCTCTCTCTCTCTCTCTCTCTCTCTCACACACACACACACACAGACACACACACACACACACACACACACACACACACACAATAATGTTGAGTTTGCATTAACACTATTTGACTTTGAACATTTATTTTATATTTTTCCAAAAGAGTTGCAAAAGTGACTAATGGTGTTCTCTGAGTGTTAAGAGAAGGAGACAGCCAAACTGCATTTCATTTCCCCGCTGGTAAAAATGATTTTTAGCTTTAATGAGTGGAGAAATACCAAACATTAACAGCACCCACGGAAACAACCATTCACTGCCTACCCACAACAAGTGTAACTGAGGTGAAGTTATAACAGGTAAGTCTGTTCAAGTAGGAACAACAACCCTTGAAGTTTCTCAAAGTCTTTCAGAGATTTATTTTAGAGCCGTGTTAGGCTGATTTGCATTTGCAAAAGCCTTTGCATCATCACTGAGCTGGAATAAGCGTCATGGAGCTGATAGAAATGAAACTGGTAAAAATGCAGAAGACATCAACGTGTCACTAGCGAGCTGTGGACAAAAGGCAAAAGGCAAAAACCTGATTAAATGAATGGAGAAACAAAACAAATATAAATGCCTCCAAAAAGGGCAAAAAGAGTCACTGGATGTTTTGTAGTATGAAAATGATAAAGATGAATGTTGAAGATCTCTGTCCAGGTAACTACCTTTGGGTAGTTTTGTGTTAGAGAGCACTCTCCACCACCATCATCAAAACACCAAATGAGGGCATACTTTTTGGAAGAATCATGGCCATCACTTCAGCAGATTCCCTTGGAGAATCTATGACAAGGAGCGCTGAAGCTGCTCTGGAGGCTGGTGGCCCAACACCTCACCAGGACACTGACTTTTGGCTTTTCATCTATGGGAAGCTTTTCCCAAATCCTCCTTTGGACAAATCAGATGGATCAATATGCGAAACTTCTTACCCACAGAACCCAAAATGCTGAAGCTGTTTTAAGAGAGGGATCAGTCATGAATGATTTTCTGGTGCATGTTTATTACATCATTGTTTGTGTTTTCACTGTTTTTTTTAGTTTTAGTTTTGCATATTTGTATACAGGAGAATCTAGGGACGGCATTGAAGGCTAGTTTAGGCTGTAAATGCTGTGGTTCATAGTATTGGTCCATACTTACAACATGTCCCAATAGAAATAAACATTAGATAAATAAATAAACAATCTGTATATCACAAAAATGTTATTTAGTGTGTAGATTGGCTGTGTTAGCCAATATTGCACATGGATATGATGCATATCAGTGTACAAATGTGTGAAATATGATACTAGGGTAACATTTTAGCAGTGGAGCACAAAATGGTCAGCACTGTCAAATGAATAAAGTAATGAGACACAATGGGGCACAAAAATATGAAATACAGAACGTAATGAGGAAATAACGATTTCTCTCTAAAATATGCATCCGATTTAAATGTAGTCATTATTCAAGGACTATATAAGTAGTTATTAATTATTATTTATTTAAAAATTTGTTCCTTCTCCCTTCCTAGGAAACTTAAGGCGGTGGTTCCCAACCTCAAGGTCTGGATTTTCAATCTGAGAGGTTCTGTGGTTATTTACAGGGTGTGAAAGCAGAAAACACATTTCTACTTTTGTGCTTCTTTAAAGGATAAGTTCACATTTTTCAAACATTTGTCTGTATTAAAACAATAGTCAGATGCCCATATGCACATAATATGCACAGTTTTTGCTTGCTGTAATCATTCCTCTTGCTCATACTAACCTGGAAGAGATCCCTTCCTAATATACTTCAGATGTATATGCTGGGGGACAAAAATCCTCAGCCCTTGTTTTGTGTAAGAACAGATTACAAAGAAAGAGTTAATCTGATGAAATAGGGTCATTCCCTCTGTGTTTCCTGGACAGTGTGTCTTTACTGTCACTGCAGTGGAGGGGCAGTAACATGCAGAATTAGTTTTGTACTACTGAAACTCTGGAGGATACTCAGTCAGACTGCCGACGCCTCATGTTAACTTCAGATACATTTTGTAACACAGAATGAGGACTGCCAGACTGTAAGGAAGCCATCACTTAATGGCCAGTATGAGCAGGGGAAATGATTGCAGCAAGCAGGTCACGCAGTGTTTCTGATTTGTCCACCAGATGGGCCTGTTGCACTGTGGGAAAGCTGCCCTGCGTGATGAACCCACTGTGGCCAGAGTCAAACACCCCATTATGGATCTCTCAGGAGGAAGCAGGTGTGCAAAATATCACCTAAAGTCAGCATAAGCTGAACATATCCAGAGCAACACAACAGTATATTTGTCTTGTCCACCATGTTTTCCTGCAGGTTTGTAACCCTTCAGGTATTACGTATGGTGTCGCTCTCCAAGTCCTGGCCGCAGAGGATCCCGCATGGCTTGAGGTGGGTCGCTGTTACAGTCCTACAGAGACAGAACTCATCAAGGCATCTGACTGTGAAGAAATGTGACAAATTAGTTCTCTGTTTTTTTTTTTTTTTGACTATCTCGCTCCCTGATCTCCAAACCTCCATCCCAACAACCTGCTTCACACTAATCAGCATAATGAATTCCTCCAGCATGTCTGCCTTGATGGAATCAATTACTTGTAGCAGAAGAAGCAGAAAACAACTAGCCCAGAGTAATTTACCTGGATGGTTACAGAGACAACATAGGGGCAACATTTATCTGAGTATTTATGCAGAGAAACTGATGATGAAAATCTACCATTTGTTTTCTTCGTTATTAGAGTGAAAGGCAGCATTAAGTGATAGACGAGAGAGGAGATAAAAGGAGAGCATAATAAGTAGGTGATGTGACAAAACCATCTGTTTTTCTGTGTGTGTGTGTGTGTGTGTGTGTGTGTGTGTGTGTGTGTGTGTGTGTGTGTGTGTGTGTGTGTGTGCAAGCACTGAGTCTTGTTTCCTTTCCCCGCCCATGTGCATGATGTGTGTATATTTCTACATTAATGAGCAGACTGGAGGTTTTCATTAAGGGCCCATTAGTACTTCTCTTTCCCTCAGGGGCCCATCTCACTATTGCATTCTCATTCATTCCTCTGATGCAATAACCATAGCCAAGCAGACAGAGAGTGGCAGCAGACATGGCTCACTGTCACAAGAATTCAGTAAACTGCGATATATCTGGAACCACTCTTAGAGCAGAGTGGCTCTTTTGAACTCGACCATCAAATGGGGTTTTCAGAAAAAGACATCAGCTCAAAATGAGGCAGAAAAGCAAAGTGGTGAGACATAAATTATGAAATATGATTGCTCATTAAATAAACATTTGTGCATTAGGCATTTTAATTTCAGAGCTAAATGTCTGAATTATCCAAAAACATACAGATCAAACAAAACAGATCATATGGGACTGAGCTGTGGTCGAAAGCTTTTCTTGACTGACAGCCGTGCACTTGCTCGGCTATCATCCACACTCTGCTGACAGGCCTGGCTGGGCAAACTTTTAAAAACCTCTCAACCAAGCATGCTATCAAACTAGAGCGCTCTTCAAAACACTGTGGAAGCGCAGCAACTCCCCGACAAGTCAACTGGCAGCCGATTTTATCTTGGGAAGTATGTTTTCAATCTTGGTCTTTCCAATCCAGTGTGCATCTCAGCCAGAGATGAGCAGTTTGAAATACTTGGCTGGCGTAAAAAAAAAAAATCTTTCTTTTGAACATCACTAAAAATAACAAGTCTGTTTCACCACAGGGGTTTACAGCTAAGAGTCGATGTTGCTGTGCTTTCATTACAGAACATTAGAGGGCAGTGGCTTTACATAAAGCACCAAAGTGGCTTCCAGATCCACCAGAGCCCTTTGAAATACATCGCAGAGGTAGACAACACTCAGTAGTTAGTATTAAGAAGTCTCTCTGTGTAGCCTGCTGTGTGTCTCACCTGCATGCTGCGTTCACCTTATTTGCTGTATGATTTCCACTACCCCCATATGCTCACTTACTGCAGAAACTTTGAGGAAGATGGGAAATTCAGACAGTTGCTGTCCTCCAGTGCGTTGAGAGTGACAGAGAAAAGAAAAGATGTAGGCTACAGTCTATCCATGTTTGTGCTGACTGTTCAAAGTCAAGTGGAGTAAAACACTTCCTGTCAGAGAGTTTTGGACAGAGGGGACAGGGACAGGAGAGAGAGGGAGGAAACAGAGTGTGCTAACCCTCCAAAAAAGTGTAGGAATGCCAACGGTGGTTGACAGATCGTGTTGGCATGTTAATGTCAAATATGTGTGTGATGTCAGCTCACAGAAAACAGAACACCACACAAAGGTGACCACATGAGCCAACGTTGTTGTTCACAAGGATGTTTGTCATGATGAACAGGAGACCCAACAGCCCAGACCAAAACACCAATAGCACGAATTGTGGTGGTTCACTGTGGTCTCTGGAATCAGTATAGACCTGCCTTACATTTTGATCAGCGGAGGCTTTAAGTCAAAGTCGCCTTTGGTGTCAGGATTAGCATGAATCCCATCGTTGCATCGGCATTGTTATCTGCCCACATTATGCCGTGCCCAGATTCCTGCGGAAACATGCACTGTGATGACAGAACAAATAGAAAAGGTACAAAAGAAGAGAATCTGTGTTGAAATCAGTTCATTGTTATGTAGTGAAGTAGAAAACCTTTTCCCATTGCTGTATTTTTTTATCCACATTCCTTTACTATAATCTTATTCTGCAATCAGTGATACTTGAGAGAACAAGAATTATAGTGTATCCTATAGTTACTATGCTGTTATGTCTAAATCAGTTATTACATTTTATCCCCTTTTCCTCGTAACGGAAGGTGAAAAAGAAGCATCTTACACCCAAAACACAGTAATCATTGTAGACAGCATCAGTGAATTGGAAAAACACTGGTGGGAATTCATAATGAAAAGAGTCAGGAAGTAACCGCAGCCCTTTCACAGTATCTGTATGTACAGTAACTAGAAGCTACTTTGGTAGTTTCTAATAAGACAACCTTTGTAAAGAGTTATATATGTTAATATTTGTAACTTAGGTTGAATGAAACATTTACAGAAAAATAAGTGAAAAACAATTAATAACCATACTTATTTTTCCAGGTAGTGAAAAATAATGTTGGTTACAGTTTCTCCTGTTCTGTTTGGTAATTAGTAATCCATTAATAATCAAAGTTGTTAATGAATTATGGTCCAGATGCCCAGCAACTTTTTTCTGAACGGTCAGTGGTCTTTTCAGTCAATGGGATTTTTCACAGTTTGGCAAACCAAGCTGTTCTTATCAATGGCTTTTGACTGATCTATACAGAATTACTAAGGATCTGATTAACCATTACATAAAACTAAAACGTACAAACCATATATAAAAGGTTACTTATTAGAAACAGGAACCACTACTTTTGTACATTTCCTTGAGCAGTTCTTAGCACAAGCAAATTTGCTTTTAATTATGTCAATGAAGTCAGTACTAACCCTGTCTTTCCTCAGCTGCTTGTGGTGCATTTCCATGGACACTGCAAGAAAAGTCACTCTCACACATAAACCAACCTCTGTCAGGTCATTCGTGCACTAAGACAAATCGTAGAGTAGTGGGACACAGTGTAACGGTTTATCAGTCTTTCAAAGCCTGGCACTGAGGTGCCAGAGAGTAAGGGAACACACTCAGGAGAAGGCATGCTAAGTGGCCATGACAGACAAGAGCTATCAGTGAGCATTCTTCTGGGTCTAGTTCAGACCAATTCAGAACTGCGTGCACATGCATGAACACAACAACACACAAAGAGATGCGCACACACTGACGAGTAAACAATCAAATGAATGTTAATTTGTGAAATAATGCACATTTAGTTGATTAAAGTGTCTCATGGGAAACAATTAAAAGCAAGACGGATATTCAGAAGGTTTCAGGCTTCACCACGAGTATGGCAAGTCAAGATTTGGGAGCAATTACACACAACTACAACTGAGACAGGCAAATTCTTCACAGCAGAGCGGCCTTGTCCCTGGTACAGGACGGACCAGGGCAAATTATCACACTAAGTCTGACTTCAAAGCTTTTGTATCAGCAATCAACTTGACCTGCTTGACCTCCAGTTGTCAGCACATGAGAGTCTTTGGAGAGACAGGGGTATGTGTGTGAGTATGTGCAAGTATGTGTGTGTATGGGCGTGCATGTCTGTGGATGTTAGTATGTGTGTGTGTGTGTGTGTGTGAAAGTGAGACATGGAGTGAACAAGGACACACACTGTCATTGATGTGAAGCACCTGACCACCCGATATCATCCAACTAGAGAGCGGCAATTTCAGTCAAATCTGTGTCAGCAAAAGAAGTAACAGCCTGGGATTATCGACATGTGAGGAAGTGGTCTGACAAAACAGCTCCCCTTGTGGAGAGCGTGCAGCCTTCTGAACGTGAATGAGTTTGAACAGGCCACGTCCGTGAGGTACTTCCCATTTTAAAAAAGAAATACACTAGCCACTATAGCCACTAAATGTTGTTGTTTCGTATCTTTAAAGTTATTGCTCTGGGGTAAGTTTTCATTTGTAGAAAAATTTGACAATCGTGGTGAAAACATTACAGGCTGGATCCATGTGGGGGCTAAAGGATAGGCGCACGCACTGCTGTCTGCTTCAGAATCATTTTTAGTAGAACCACTGGGAGCTATAAAGGGCTATAAAGTTGCATTAATAGGGTTTTTGTCCACTTGGGGGCAGCAGGACAACACAGAGATATTATCACTACATAAAATTGTTGGGCCGCATTCATTCCGACACTAGCCCTGCATGAATAAACGCAGCCCTCTCATTCATCGGAACAGGATTGTGTACATATATATTGTGTATACTGTGTGACTGCCTGAATTGGATACAAACGACATGAACACTTTATGCTGAACGATTATAAACAAATACAACAAATGCAATTATATAGTATCGCCCTTGGAATCTAAATGAAGTCAGCCTGCACTGGTAAAAGGAGAGGATTAAAGGAGAAGGCAGTGAAGAGAAAAATAATGAATTCAAGAGAATTATACTGTGTGATACTAGACAATGAACAGGACAAGGCCATAGCACTACCAACCACTTTTGTGTTTAGTGTTCCTCAAAACATGTCTGCCAGAATGTTTTTCAGAGCAGAATTACAGTTAATATAGGAATATGAGTTTATCTGATCTTCATGTGAGGCTCTTTGAACAGGCTATCTGTGTCACTTGTCATTCCTCTCCACATCAGCAGATTCCTTCGGATACCAGATCACTATGGCAAAGCGAGTACAGGCATAGTAACTGATAACTCCACTTGTGCATTTCAAATGAAAATGGAAAGTCCTTGAGAATGTCCTCACAAAAAACAACCTATGCACAAATAATGAATTACAGAAAAAAAAAAAAACAGTATAGATGTGTCAGTGTCTGTGAGAGCAAATGTCTTAATCATGTTGCAAGGACAAAAAGCCAAATACTCTTCCCACTCACTTCCCACATTGAGACAAAACACTGGTCCCAAAAAAGGTAAACCCTTAAATACAATGATTAAAGCTTGTTGTTGTTTCGGGTAATGGTTGGGTAGTGGTTTTGGTTAAGGTAGTGTAAATCTCAAGGGAATGAATGCAAGTGAAAGCAATGTCCTACCAACCGACAAAAACAAGTTTGTGTGTATGTATACAATGATAACATTTGATCATCCGGGCTCAATGTTGCAACTACTCCGCATGTGTACACTCATCGTGTTCTATCACACGCATTTCACAGTAAGTGACATAAATCGCTGAAGTGACAGCAAAGAGCAGTGATGCCAGTACCATGTCATTGTGAAACCGGGAAAACAGTGGACATTTTTCTTGGCACACTCAGACATAATTTCCTAACATCCAATTCCTCATAGATAACAAAAGCAAATAAAAAATGAACTGTCTGTCTGCTATCCTGGAAATATTAGGTAAGTTGGCACTTTTAGTCGTTTCCCTCTTTCTTGTTCCTCTTCTTACTGACTTGTGACCGGCACAGACTTCAGTATGAAAGCCCCTCTCTCTGAGTGACAGCAGTGAGGCTTATTAATGTGTGTGTAGTATATGTGAGTCCTTGTCTGCGTGGGTGCTAGATTGTATGTGAATGTGTGTATTTATGTGCACTGACAGCAGACTTTGAGCAGAACTGGACAGAACTTCTGTTGCGGATAGGAGAGTTACTCCCCTGACAGTTGTCTGAGGGGAGGTGCTGAGAGAACAACTCATCTGAGTGACCTTGAACCAAACCAAAGAACCTCAGTATCTCATCTGTCGGGAAGACACACACCTAACAATAACACATCATGCTGAATTTACCATTTGATAAAAAAGAATAACAGCTTGAAACTGTAATGCACATTTTATGGTGATTCTGTGTGATTCACAAGCATATGTGGACCAAATGCAGAACTGTTTATTAGTCATGGCGTCTGCTTCTGTGGAACACATTATTCATGTCAGCTCTTAATTGAGAGCTAAACCACAAGGCTGTCATTCAACAATCTCACGATCATTTCTAACGTAAACGGTGGAAATATTTCATATAAGAAATAAATTCCACCGCTGATGTAATGTGCATGTTGCAACTTGATGCATGTTCGTAAGCGTGTACAACCGTTTGGCACCTTTTCATTAAGAAATGCTACAAGCCCTCAAGAGTAATGCAGAGTGCATGTGCATCTGAGTCTGTGTTTGCACACGTACTCCTATTTTTTGCAGCAAAAGACTGTGTAATACGTGTGTCACCCCGGGCACAGCACAATTAAAATCCAATACTCTCCAGGAGTCCATAACATGCTGGGTTTACTGACAACAAACAGAGCTCAAATGACCAACAGAGAAGGGGCAAGGGATTTTATTTGAAGAGCACAGCAACAAAATGATGGAAAATATGATCACAGAGGTTGCACTGCAGGCAAATGTGAGCATCTTTTAGATGCACTGACGGGCAGCTGCTGAGAAAACTGCCGTCAGTTCAGCTTCACAGATAGTCAGAAGATACACACACAGACGGAAATTTCTCAAAGTGGAATCATGCTGTTCGTTATCAGAAGCAATGAAACATGGACGGTATGATGGGGTGACGCTAAAACAGGCTTGCACAAGCATTTATCTTTGAAGTTTAGAGCAGATAATTGACAATGGAGCAGTAATGAGTAATGACGCAAAAATGAAGTCTGAGAGCCGTATGAAATGGTTCGGGTGTAGTTAAAGGTTGTTTAGGAAAAATAAAAAAAAGAGCATCATAATATAATCATATGAAAAAATGAATGACATAAGTAGACATCAGCATCCACAGCTTACTCATATTGTGTGGCTATGATCAGTCACTGGAAACAATGACAACAGGTAGTCTCATCTCCTGTTCCCGCTGAAATTAGGTCATTTATTCTCTGCAGTGATGTACTCTGTTTGCGTTCTTCTCACTTTGATGCTAATTTTCACTTTTAGACCCAACATCCTCATGTGTTTGCAGAGCTAACTGCTCTTACAGAAGTGACCCCGGGGTGAACTTTGGTGTTTAACATTAAAGAGAGAAGGAGCTAAAGGCCACATGTAACCAAACACTAACAAACGGATCAAAATAAAAGGTTTTTTTTTTAATGCAGTCTAGATTGTGAGCTATTTCACGATACTTTACAAATGCACAGGCTAATGAGCAAATTGGGGTTTGGAGTAACAGTGATGCTTTTAAGGGGGAAGAACCCAAAGCATTAAATGATGCTGTGGAAGGCCTTAATCTTTATAGAAACACGATGGCAATGGCTTGGTTCAGCCCCACTGTAAAAGGGAAAATGAAGTGAACTTTGATCATTTAGATTTTATATACATGTGATGCCGTTAGCCGTTTCTGTCAAAACAGTGGCTGAGGTGTGTTCCTGTGTGAGAACAGTTGTATGCAGCATCAAACGAAACCCAGCATGCGTGAACTCTGTGATTTGCAGGTCAAAAGAAATCGGGAGCTGTAGTTTAAAGCGGAGCTAAATTTGAATGCTTGCTGATGTCTTGGTAAGATATAACCACTTCTTCAGCTAGGCTATATTTCAGTGTGAAGTACACCCCGCCAATTCATTGAAATACACACATTGAAAGAACAGTTCTTTGTTACACAGATGTCCAAAAAAAAAAGCCACTTCCACAAACGCTGCACCATTCTGTGTGATCTACAAGTGTAATCTACATTGCATTAACAAGCTAATATTTTGTATAACCTTAACCTTACCAACCCTGGTGACATTGGAGTGGAGATTTAAGAGCACACTGAGCTGCATGCTTACCTATAATTATTTTCATTTTATGCATATGACAATTTATTCAAACACCCTGGCTTCCCTCCATAGTGATGGTGCGACAATACGCAGCACTGCACCAACATTGCTGAAGCCAGCAGAGCCACATGATTTACACCTAGAGACCTGACAGTCAGACACAGCATGTGCATCAATTGGGGGGGTTTGTATTTCTGATTTGTTTTGAGTAATATAATTCCACAAGACGGGTCAAGGGACCTCCAGGGAACCCCACTCTACAAATTCAAACTAATCCTTCATTGTGAGCACCCTTAACACACAGCATTAAGAGCAACTATGCTATTGTAATTAAGGTACAGAAAGTACTTAGTAGCCTAGGCAATTAGGCAGTACATTTCACTGAAAAGCTGTTGGTGACTAAGATTCACTCACCACAGTGCTCTTTATGGTGGGGATATGATAGGGATTTTGCTGTAGTTTCCTGGATTAGAAGCCCTATGATTAAGTAGGCTACACTGAAATATTCTACATGACTTCATCACACTGTTCACCTGAACCTGCGCCCTGCAGCTATTTAGGCGCCACTGACAGCAAGTGCCGCTGACAGGGTCACTTCTAAACGCCGCCCTGACGGAGGAGGCAACGACTTGGTGCACGGGGAACTTCAGAAGGCTACTTCAATGACTCACTATATGTCATAGGCTGTATAAATATGGGATCTCCCCCCTGTGGATCACATACTTGACCGATTGCGCTGCGCAAGAGTCTGATGGATCGTTTGAATTCAGCGATCCTCTCTGGGTAGATGTGGTACAGTACAGTAGGTAGTTGTAGTGAAGGGGTCTGTGCGTGAGTGTGTGCGTGTGTGTGAGTGTTTGTGTGAATGTGCACTCCTAGAATAGAAAGCCAAAGGAAGAAGAAGGAGAAGAAGAGAGGCGGGATCGGTTTGTGCCTTGTTGAAATCCAGGGTGAAGCAAATAGATCGTCTGTAACTGATCGATCAGCAGTTCGCGCTCCCTTTGTGGATTTGATGGATATTTGATCAGTGGATGTGATGCCCATATATATCATCGACCGAAAATTTCCCGACACACCTGGTAAGTCGCTCACGCACCCGGAGCGCTTCTTATAACGCGGTGCCATCTGTGTGCGTCTCTGCCTGTGTGCGTGCATGTGTGTGTGTGTGTGTGTGTGTTTGTGCGCGCGCGCGTTATTTTTGAGTGTGCATGTACGCGCGTGCCGGCTGGGTGACACGGGGCAGCGTGCACCAGTTGATCATGCCACCCCTCCTTGGAGTTCCCGACGTGCAACAGGATACGAGGAGCAGGCACGCATTTAGCTGCGACTTGCTCGGTTGCGAATCACCGCACCGTGTGCCGCAGGTTAATATTTGTGTCAGTGGAGTTTTAAAAGCAAGATGCATTTCGGCCTATCAGAAAACACTTTAATCCTCTGTCATGATATTCCTGCTGGGTATCCCATGAGCTTACTTTGATTCACTATAGCCTATTTCAGTTGTGTTGGCACTGGTAATGTGTTAGCTTTTGGTTGTTATATTCCTTTAAAAGTTATTTTTCCTATTACACTCCTATCAGAAAAAAACATTAGGAAAGCAATTTAAGAGGTGGGCTTCATTTCAGCTAGATCACAGCACCCTTGGGTATCTAGTCTCCTCTCTCAAAAATGGTTTTAAAATGATTTTAGTCTTCAGTGTGCAGCCATAGGCCCAGTGCTGAAAATGATATCCCAGAGAAGGTGTTATTTTAAGTTAAAGTAGGGCACATTCCTGTACTTATTCAAACTCAATTAGTAAACGTGACATGTTCATGGCTCACATGGATGTAAAAGAAGTGACTGTGCAAGTAGTCCCATGTTGATTTGTGTGTGTGTGTGTGTGTGTGTGTGTGTGTGTGTGCAGGCACATGGGTGTTTTCAGGTGTCACAGTGAATGATGGGTTTAATTTCGAGGGGGGTTGTGAGGTCTCACAAGACATGTGGACTGTTTATGTTTTAGATATATCACGACATGGAGACAGAGAGCGGAGAAAAAGAGAAAGAGAGGGTTTTGACTTTTGGTACTCCTTTCATAAACCATTATCTTAAAAATGCAGACACCTCGGCACACATACCTTCCAAAGAGCGCTCAGGAAAAAAAACATCAGAGCCACATTATAAAAAGTGCAAGAAAAAAAAGAAAAGAAAAAAAAAGTCACTGCATCCTGCAACAGAGGCGGTAACATCAGCAACAGAAACTGCAGCTCACCTTACAAATAACTCATGTTAGGCCTTCCTTTCCCCCAAGAGCACACATCTTTAAAGACATCAAGCACATCCTACACCAACGGGTTTTGTAATGGAGCTAGAGGTGATGTTAATGGGTGATAATTATATTTGTACAATTCCTGTTTCATTATGAGTTATGTAAAGAAACAACAGTAAGCAAGAGTGATGCATAAGATGGACATACAGTAGCAAAGTCATACCTTACATGCCTCAGCACACTGAGAGGAAGTCATTTAAACGTGATTTAGGACCTCTCAGTGTCCCACTCTGTTTTTACAGCTTTCCTCCCCCTCCCTCACTTTGTCACTCGCTTTTGCACATTCCTCCACTCGGTCTCTATGTCCCTTTTCCTTTTAAATAAATTTTCGCAGGCGTTCCATTTCTTGGCATGCACCGTGTCAGGATTAGAGCGAATGAATGTAATATACAGCCTCTCCAACGCTGACATGCACACATGGTTTTATTAGAGCCGTGGGACTCGCTGTCACTGTGATGTGTTTGCCTGCAGACAAAAAAATGGAAAAGTTGATGCAAAGTTTCTTGCCCCCCCCTCCCACAGCCAGACACAGCTTGACAGGAAGTTCTGATTAACATACACTATCAAGTTGTGTCATTACACCGCCTCATTGCCTGTTTTATGCCTTCAATCCCTCATCGCCGTCCCATACTTTCAGTTGCCTTTATGACCTCACATCCGGTCACCACTCTCCTATAGTAAATCTTATGACCCATGGTGAAGTCATGCATGCTTTAGTGCTGGTGTGGAGTATGGAGAGCAGCCTGTAGGGAGTTGTGGGCTGGTGTGTATCATAATGGCCAATTATCAGGCTGGATAATAACTATTACCAGGAGAGTTTACTTTACATCGGGCTATTGTTTTGTCATAAAGAGGAATGACAGGGGATCTGACATTCAGCAGGACTGTGCGTGGTTGATGTGTGATACCTGTGGACGTGTGTGTACAGCAGGTAGCGTGTGTGTGTGTGTGTGTGTGTGTGTGTGTGTATGTATGTGTGTGTATGTGTCTGTGGCTGTCTGCTCGTTCAAAGGAAGCTAAGAGACTTTGTCCTTTGGTCGTGCGGTGCTCTCATCTCAGCTTGACAGAGAGAGAAACCCACCCATCTACACAGTCGCCTCATGACACCAGCTTGTAGAAGTGTGGGACAGAGCATTGCTGTGGATGAATGTGTATGTGCATGTTTGTGTGCAGTGACTATATGTGTGACGTCGGTAAGGGATTAAAGATTAATTGCCTTCAGAGATAGACTTAACTGCTTGTTACATGAACTTTGTAAAGTTCTCGCTTGGCCCCAGAGAGGAAAACAACAGTGTTTAGTGAGGAGCAGAGGAAAGGTCTCTCCTGTTTTCTGTTCTTCAGAAGTGTGCGTTTCTTGTTTTGTTTTTTTTTTTGTCTGGAGTGTACTGCCACTAGAGGGTAAGAACTTCCATTGTTCTCACCTTTTGCTCCAAGCAAAACATGTTTGTCTTTTTTTCTCATTTGTTTTCTTATCACTGCCACATGTCTTTTATTTCCCTTCCTCTCTTTATTTGCTTTCCTCAGCGCTTGTTAAAAAATCTGCAGACTTAACAGAATGTTTGTTTTATTAATGTCAAAATGTCATATCATCAAATGTTTTGATTGAAAATCATATGTTGCTAAAATGCCAAAATCCTCACATTTGAGAAGCTGCGACCAGCAAGTGTTTGGCGAGATTAACTGATTATCAGAAATGGATTTTTAAATGATGTTGACACAATGAGAATGTACGTCTTACAGATATATGTGTGGACGAATGTAAAATGTACAAATTCTTTAGATTCTTTAGTTCATTTTTAAGTCCCTTTCTTTTCAGTTGTTTTGGGCAGCAGCTCTTTATTATTTTCATTATCAATCATTTTGCCAATTTAATAGTGATAAATGCCCACCACAATTTCTAAGAGCCCAAAGTAAAATCTTCAAATCGCTTGCTTTGTCGAACCAACAAATTATTCAGTTTACAATGATGTAAAATATAGAAAACGATGCAGCACATCCTCATACATAAGAATCTGAAAACAACAAATGTTTCCCATGTTTGTTTGATAAATGACAATTTATTATCAGAATTGTTGCCGATTAAATTCCTGTCAGTCCACCAGTCACAACAGCTCTTCTTCTGTGGTTCCCCCTCTCTCCTCAGGTGAGTTGATTCAGCCGGCAGCAGAAAGAGGAGACCTGAGAATGACAGAGACCAACCCCCCCAAGTCGGCTAAGAAGCCGCGCTGGACCTCCCTGGAGATCGGCCTCATCACTATCGTCTCCTTGCTCTTCATCGTCATCGTGGCCCTCATCATCCTGTTTGCCACACAGAAGACCGGTGAGTGCTGAGTCTGAGGACGGATAATGGAAAGTGAGAAGTATCTGAAACCTTAAAGCGCGTCTTGAAAATGTTCTTTTAAATCTTTATCAGGTTCATGTTAATGAGGGTTTGGTAAAAACCAGCTAGTTCAAAACAAGTATGTCATGTAATTAAAAAACTTTTTGGGGCGACTCAGCCTTGAGGACAGTTTTTCTTGTCTCCTCAATATTAAGTGAACCTTTCAGAGCGTTTGAAGATTGCCTGCTTTAAACGGTGCACGTGCACTGGCCATCACTTCCAGCTGAATTCATGGTTAATGGTGAGCACGAAGCAGCATGCTGAGGAGCAGGTGAACAGAAAACACTTGAGTTGGGTGCTTTTAAAGCATAGTGCAAAAGTACAGTCACTGAGCCAGAAAGAAGAATGCAGCGTGCAAAGGTCTTATGCAGTTTCCTTTGTGTTGTCAGGGATTTTTACACAACACTCAAACACAGCTCAAAACTGTCATGCTACTTCACAGTTCAGACATTTGTGTAAATTATGAAGAACTGTGCAACAGTTATTTTGCTGTGAATGGCATCAATTCATGTTATGAGGAATGGATCATTTAACACTGACACAGTGAAATTGAACCCCTCCATTTCCTCGCCATGGGAAACCTATCGAACCTGCTTCCGATCAATATCACAGTATTAAGTTTTACATGAGTTTTCTAATCATTAATGTGCTGACTGTTGCTTTGCTTGCTTTTTCTACTTAGATATCAAACTTATTACACTTGTACTTACAGATGACACAAGGTTTGTGTTACATAATATTATGAGTTATATTAATCAAAAGTACATCCAAGGGCAATTGATCACAGTGTAATTGTACAAGGTCTTTAATATTATCAGATTAACACTGATAATAAACTGAACCATAGACCTATTGATTAATTATTGACAAATGGAACAAGTGTGAAAGTCAGCAGGTCAAGAAAACAAAAATCAGTCTACGTTTGAGACACATAAAACAGGTTATGCTGGCATGTGCAGCATACATGTGTGTTTGTCGAGCTATGATTCTGTTTTGCAGTCTTGTGCTCGATGAATGTGTAATCTGCCATGTCAGGGAAATGGGGAAGTTTAATGACTTTGTCTGCGTTTGCACCTGTGAGTGCACTGACCCATGTGCACATCATGTGCGTCCACACGTAACGCATGAAGTGTATTTAAGGTTACATGTCAGATTCAGTTTGATTAACAGTTTAACCTCTAAATTATCCCCGACAGAGTGAAAGCAACACTTCTAAGTAGTTTAGGGTTTAATGTGTGATAAGGATGACAAAGAGATGAAACGAAATAAATGAAAAGGGGAAGAGGAGGGAGAGAATATCATTTGATATAATGAGTGATGACTGCACAGATCCCACGGAGTAATGATTTGTTTTGCATTTTCCTGTAGATGAAATCTGCACCACAGCTGATTGCACACAGTCAGGTAAGCATCCTGTGTTTGTTTGTTTGTGTGTCCTTTTCACTGTCTCATTCTGAAGGCTTTGATTTTTCTCAGAGGAGGACAGAATGAGAAAAATTGAGACTGCCACATAAGCCCGGGGATTTCGCACATACGTGGAGAAGAAGGCCACTAAAGCTGTGAATATGTTTCCTTTAAGTCACAACAGTGATCGAACAAACAGAAACAGTCCTGATCAGCAGACTTGGACTTATTGTCCCTCAATCCCCTTTGAATAAATATATAAGAAAAGATGGAAAACTGAGAACGGGTATAAGCATGTATATACTGCTTAAGCAAATTAGGATATAGTGTATGTGTGTCACAAACTGAGGTAATTCAACATGGAGTTTTTATAACTTAACTGTAAATGGTCCTTGACCACATTACTGCAGTAAGGAGCTGAGACCCAAACTCTATTTTTGGATAATTTCAAAGTCCCTCGCTATGTAACTGATATAGACCAGTGGCCTAACATTTTTTAATTAAATTTTTATGCAAATAGACGCCCCCCTTCTCTCCAGCCTTTTCAATATAACATTAGATTTGATTACTTTATTTTCTCACTTCAGTAAAGAGCAGACAAAAAAGGACAACAGTTTATTTTCAATGAAAAAACAAAACAAAAAACAGACATAATAAACTATGGATTTATAACTGTACCTCTCGTTTCCCACAACATTTGCGGCGCATTTTTGGGGAGCCAATGCCCCATTTCAGTCAGATTTGACAGACAGCCTTGTCACAAGACATCTCTCAGCTGCCTCATGTAATTTGTTTGCAGCTCAAAAAAGTGAACACTTTTCCATTACTGGTGCTGGACTGAAAACAATTACAGCCATTATTCTGTTCTACTTTTGCAAATGGCTACATATTAAGATTTTTTTCACAGGTCTATATAAGATATCCCTATAATGAACTGTTAATTAAAAGGAGCAATTTTTGAAAATGGTACATTAGAGGTTTTTTAAATGTGATTTCTTTCTACTAGAAGAGCTTGAAACGTTTTGGCCAACATCCGAGGCTTAAGGTGGTCTGTCAACTGTGCTTCTGTCCAGTTTGACAACCTGTCAAAGGAGCCCTTACTTTTTTCCTCTGCTCTGTTCAGCCTACATGTTTGTAAAGGGATAGTTCAACATTTTCTGTATGTTTGGAAGGTTATTTGCTTTCTTGCTAATAGTTAGGTGAGAAGATCAACTCCATTCTTATATCTGTCCATTCGTATTAGGGTTTCAGCCAGCAGCCGGTTAGCTTAGCTGAGAGTAAAATGGATACAAGGGGAAGCAGCTAGCTTGGCTCTGTCCAAAGGTAACAAAATCCACCTAGCAGTCCCTGTTGGATCCCTGGAAATGTCAAAATGATGACAAGACTGCAGTTGGCCAAGAAATAGTCCAGCACATAACTTGGCGTAATACCACGTGTCAGTTTTACACTTTGGTTTTTGTGCATAGTTATTAATATAAAAAGAGAGTTTAATGAGCTTTTAGAGGTGCTGGGAGGTGGATTTTGTTTTCTTTGGGCAGAGCAAGGCTAGCTGTTTCCCCCTGCTTACAGTCTTTATCCTAAGCCAAGCTAAACAGCTGCTGGCTGTAGTCTTATATTGAACGGACGCACGTGCGAGTTCATTATTCTTCTTGTCTAACTCTCGGTAGGAAAGCAAAGTTTGACATTTCCCAAAATGTCAACCTATTAAAGGGTGAAATGTAAGGCATCTGTGATCTCCTTATACACTTGTTTAACAGGCTGGGTAGTTGTCCATAGACCTGGTTAGAGAACAATTCACCTGCATAATATCACACTACTAAGGTTTTTGGTAAAATTTTACTGAATCAGCATTTATACTTACAAATATAGTTCTACCTAAATTCCACAGACTGGACCTGTAAAATAGAGCGACTAAATGTAGCATATTTTAGAACAGATAAAGAATTATAGATAATATTATAATAGATAAATGAATAAAGAATTCATCATTCTCGTTAGCCTTTCAAAGAAACGTCTGTTTATTAACTATTTTCACTTAACAACTACATTTTTTTTTTCTTAAAAACGTGAACACAACAAGCTGGTAATTAATAGCTGTAACACTGTAACACACACACATTACATTCTCCTTATAATTAGTATCAAATTAAATAGGCCTTTCTTGGAAAAATCTTATCAGCCAAATACCAGCTATTTTTCTTTTAGGAAATCATGAATCATATTATTTGTTTTGGTCGATTTGACATCATATTCCTCTATCCAGCAGTATATTGTAGTTTCTTCAGGTGAGGATTTTCTCCGTGTCTCTGAGCTTGTTTCCTCTCTGTCCGTGCAGCGTCTCGTCTCATTGAGAACATGGATGCTACTGTGGACCCTTGTGACAACTTCTACCAGTATGCCTGCGGAGGCTGGCTTAAAAAGAACATCATCCCAGAGACAAGCTCTAGATACAGCACCTTTGACATCTTACGAGATGAACTGGAGGTCATCCTCAAAGGTTAGACACCCACACACACACACACACACACACACAGACAAAGAAACAAAGATCCATACTCAGAAAAACCTCAACACAGATTGACAGGAGGACTGTTAAAGATATAGTGCCTGTTTTCATTCAAGTATTAATTCTGTATTTAGTCTAATTAAGAGTTTCTAAAGCACGCTACAACATGAAGTCTTTTTCAGTCTGCGTGCTTTGTAAGTGCACTGAGAACAGCTTGATTCAGTTACTCGAGAATACGAGCTAAAGAGGACTCTCCTTCAGGGACTGACGCTCTATAGATATCACAGATGCCATGGGAGTTTGGCTTCAGTGCTGCTTACCATGTGAGCTGTGAGTTTGTCAACAGAGCTGGCAGTATCACTGTCTCTGTGTATGTGGACATTACATTCAGGCTGTGCTCAAAGACATCTACACATGGTGGTGAGAAAAAATTGCAAGTTTGTCAGCGGTGTTTTTACCCGTTTTGCTTGTTAGCGCTCTTGTGGAATGGTTGATACAGAGAGGATCAAGTTACACTGCCAATGTGTGTGTGTGCACTTGTAGATCTCTCTCTCTCTCTCTCTCTCTCTCGCTCTCTATTTCTCTCTCTCTCTCTCTCTCTTCTGTCTCTTTCTCTCTCTCTCTCTCTCTCTCTCTCTCTCTCTCTCTCTCTCTCTGTGCGCGTGTGTGGTGTGAGGGTCCATACTTCAGCTCAAGTTGTCTATGAGAAGGCCAGTTGAGTCCTGAGCAGTTGGTGCTAAATCTTCAAGAGGCACAAACTTTCCACGGACAACCGAAACTCTTCATATACCATAAATTTACAATTTATATGCCAGTCACTCCCACTATAATGAAGACAGTGCAGATTGGCTGCAGGAGAAACCGAGTGATTCAGAGGGGTGAGAAAGATTGATCCTTAGTAGGGAAGGAAAACCAAGGTTTAAAGTGCAGCCCGTCTTGTGGACCCAGATAATTTACACCAGCCTTGAGCGCTTTATCTGTCCAATCTCAATGGAAAAACATGTGGTCTTCTGTCTCAGGGCACTGTATATCTGCTTTTTTTTTTTTTTTTTGCTTTTGCTGTCTGTGTTGGCCATTGATGACATGCAGATTATTTTCCATTACGATAAACCTGAACTTGGGTGGTAATGGATAGATTTGTTCTTTCAGTTAATATGATTGAATTTTCTTGTGTTTTTGGAAAAAAAAGAAAATCTTGCTCTTTTTGTAGTGACAACTCTGATTGTCCTCACTTTCCTTCTACTTCCTGATAAACCCTTTTTTACAGATCAATGTAGCATTCATTATGGTTTAGAGATTGCCTATAATATAGTCAACATTCATTTCTATGGCTTTTGTTCAGCGGATGCTTGTAGTGGTAAAAGTGCATCTTTATTCATTCTGTGTCGTCTAATTACAAAAGTGTGTTATTGGAATTCTGGCTTTTCTCCTCTACAATGATTCGCTTGAACATGAGATTCTGTATGATTCAAACATACTGCCTCTTTCTAACATACAACAGGGATCGTATGAAAAATAATCCTTATGAACTTTTTTGCGTCGTACATTGCTTCATAATAATGTAAAGCCCGTCTGTTCTGTTCTGCTCTGTTCTCCCTCTCCTCTCCATGGCAGTCTTAACACCCATAAAAATCACACACAGGGGGGAAAGAGGAAAATAAACATTGCTCAACAAGGGCTCGTTTTAGGCATTTTGTTACTGTATGTGCATTTACGTACATAGCATGTTTCTGTGTGAATGTGTGGCGTCATTTTACACTTTTTGGTTGTATTTTTATTGCGATCCAGTGTGTTTATCAGGTCTTAAGGTGATATTTGCAGCCTTCCCGAGAAAGGAGAAAGAGGAAAAACACACCTCTGTGACTAATGAGGAAATATTGGGAGGTTCAAAGGTTGATGTTTAGGAATCATTGGCTTAATTGCTCTAAATGCTGCATTTATCACAGAAAGAAATGGAACAGCCAAAGAACTGCTTCTAATCAGCCGCTTAAATCCCCACCACCGTCAGTGTTGTGCTCATTCCCTCAGGCTGTCTGGCTTACCAGTCAGAGTTTGTCTGTCTCCAACTGTACTGCATACACAAGTGTTCAGGTTGACTTTGTATGTACATCTGTGTGCGGGTCTGTGTGTATTTTAGAGAGAATGAGAATGCTGTGTGTTTAAGATTATACTTGATCCTCCAAACCAAGGCCATGTGTGCAAGTTTGCTGTCTTGATCACTTTACAGTAGCAACTAAGACCCACTAGCTCTCAAGTTAACATTCATCTTAATGGTTGGTGTGTGTCGGGGTGTAACCCCCGGCAGTGCGAGGCCTCAGTAGAGTTGTGACCTCTACTCTGGAAGTGACATCAAACATGCGACCTCTGATCCTGCGGCTGGCTGCTGCTGCCTGCTTGGATTCCACCGCCCGCTGATGGACAGATCTTTTTCCTGTCAACAGCTGCAGGGGCCTGGAAACACCTGGACACTGCAGCGCTGTAGGCTGCATGATTGCAATAAAAAAGCTTGCATGCATGTATATGTATGTGAATAGCCGTGTAGATTTGTGGTTGCTTGTAAATGCCTTAGATTGTTCTCTGATGCTGTAAAAGGCCATAAAAAGGGCCATAATTCATAATGACGATCTGCATCCTGATTGTGGCCACAGCAGTGGGTGGATGTGTGTGTGTGTGTGTGTGTGTGTGTGTATGTACGCACAAGCCTGTGCAAGTTTTTTTTTCTTCCTTTTCCTCCTACTTAGGTGTGGCATACTGTGCAATAATGGACCCAATTGACCGTGAGTGTTTTAATTACTAACTAATTTGTATCGGGAAGAGGAAGAGCAGGAGTACAACAGGCAGAAAAGGACGATAGAAAGGGTTTTCATTCAAATGAAAAATGGTGAACGCTGAGGTGAAAATGAAAGAGAAATGGAGAATGATAGAGGATGATAGATGGTGAGATACACACGAACCAGAGGGGCTTTGAGTTGAAGTGAGGCTGAGCTCTGTAGCCAGAGGATGATGGTATATTGAGAAAAGCTTTGAGGATAGGTCAGGAAATGTGAAACAGCATGTGGTAGTCATCTCCAAGCTTAGCCCTACGTGCGTACGTCTATCTGTGCATGTGCATGTGACTTTTATGAGTGTGAGCACATACTGCTGCTTTTCTATATTATCTGAGGGGCTTCTTGCATGGCTCCAGGTCTAAATCTCACTCATTAGATTTTTAGCCAGAGGCATGGAATACACCAACTTATTTTTCTTGTAGAATTTGGCATCACCGAGAGCGTTGAAGCATGACTGTGAGATAGCTGTGACATAAGAAAAGTGCTCAGATATGAGATGTTTTTCACAGTCTATGACAAACAGTACCAAAGGGACTGAATATCTGTTTTTTTCTGTGATAACAATAATTGAAACAGAACTTATGTCAAACAATACTGACCACAAGGAGACTTTTTTTTTTTAAATAAATAGTTGTTCACATGACCTCCCTGATATCAAAATTCCAGTCAGAACCATTGCACAACACGATAGATATTGTATTTCTCATAAACATATCAAATAAAGATAGCAGACCAGAGTTTTCTGGCCAAGTAAAATGATTTGAATATTAATGCCGTCATTCTTGTCCAACAAAAACATATTGAATAAAAATCCTGAGTTGAATATGTTTTGCCAGCTAGGATGCTTATGATTAACAAGAAATAGTTTAGACCTCCACCAAGGTAATAATCTGCCCTGTTGGCTGTTTCATAGCCAACTGTGTAGTGGGTACACAACAGAACTTTTGTACATACTAGATACTTATATACTGACTACATGACAGAACTGTTACACGGTGCAGATGGCCAAAGTTTGGCTTGATGGCAGTGCTTGTGGAAAAACTAACTTCAATGGCTTTGTACTTGTTTTGAGCAGATACTGTACATTTCCTGGCTGTACATTAAAGGACACAGCTGAGCTGGATAACCCGCTATACCACTGTAATACCACTGTAATACCACTCTAATACCACTCTAATACTGCTCTAATACCACTATAATCATTTTGGCTGACACCATAGTTATGAAGAATGAACATCTGGGTCTGGAAGTGTTTTCTCCCCACTGTAAATTCCAATTTTAAGGTTTTCTTTTAATATTATTCTTAATGTTTCTTAACATAGAAACACTGGAGTCTCATAGACAACTTTACAATACAATAGGTTTATTTTATGGCTACCATTTTCAAATATATGTTTCAGAGAATTTTGAGAGATCATATTTTTTTGTGCCAGTTTGATACCCATTGGCCTTAGCTGCCATTTCTATGGAGAAGAAGCCAGTCAGAGGTTTGGATAACAGTTGTAGCAAAACTCCTATTGTTACTGAGTGAGCCTCAGAGACCTCCACTACATTTGCAACTTCCGCTTGTAATATACTCTAAATATGTGCTTCACAATAATAAATTGGAGGCAAAACTCGAACTAAAATCACTGCAATGCTTTGTGGAACGAGAGGTAGTCAAGGATAAAATGGCAATGGGGAGAGGAGAAACTCAAAATTTCTGATTCTGTATCATGCCGAGTGGTTTGGTTCAAATTGACGTGACGTCTCAAACAAACATCAGGTGGCACAAAATCCATTCTCAAATAAATCCAAACACGCACACACATGGGGCGAGAGAGAGAGAGAGAGAGAGAGAGAGAGAGAGAGAGTTTGTGTGAGAGAGACAGTGAGAGTTAGTGAGAGGGTAAGCCTTTGCTGTGGTTAAACATAAGCACCAGGCAGTCAGTAATCCAATCACACACACATGATCTGTGCCCTTTTGCAGGAAGCGCCCTGTGAAGGGTCCCTATCCCAGGACTTCATTAAGATTAAATGAGCACATAAATAGTGCACACATGGTAATGAGAAAATGGAAGGATTACAAAAATGAAAGGGTAGGAAGAGTCTGAAGTGAAATGCAGTCATGCAGGAGGTGAAAAGAAAAGTAGAAATACAGGAAAGAAATAACCCAAAGCACTGAGCAATTGAAAATAATTGAAAAAGGTAATGATTAAATACTGAATTCAATTTAGAATATTTTGGGGCTGCTAAATTGAATGACAAGTGGATTTCCCATAGATTATGCAATAATAGAATAGGTGTATTTAAGACAAGTTGATCTGACCTGAAATTAGAGAGTTGATGGAGGGATAAACCTTATCTGAAATATGCTAGCTGCCTTATCTCCTGTCTTTATTATAACTGTTCTGTCACTAAATCCCCAAAATTACAAAGAAAGAAAAAAAAAATTGCAGTTTCTTCATCTTTATCTTGTGATCCCAATTTACTGTGACATGGGTGATGTCTTATTGGACTCAGGGGAGAATTTCCTGTCAGTTCCATGTGTAACTGAAGATCCATCCTCTTCCCAGTATTGATCCCGTAGTTGCATTGAGTTGCACAGTGTGATGGTGTTTGTCAGTTGATCCCGATGCAACATTTATAAGATAACTTTATAAGTGACAGGCAATTGAAGCCATGTTGAGATGTGGGATGGCTGACAAAGTCAAAAGGTTTTCACACTAACATGATACCCCTTTGGGTTTCCTTTTAATGACATTCAAAGTTCATCATTTTGAGGAATATGCTCATTCTCTTCCTTGCCAAGAAGCCTGTAAGTTGGATTTTGCTATCTTTGGACCTTTGGAGCTTCCCCCTGTTTCCAGTTTGTATGCTAACCTAAGATAACAGGCTGCTGGCTGTGAACGGACAGATATGAAAGTGGTATTGGTCCTCTGAAATAAGTCTTGTCAAGAATGTTGAACTAAATTCTTTGCTGTAGTTAGGTTATTTTCATTTAGAAATTTAGTTTGAATGATTTTACAGTACATGTTTTTTGGTAGATTACTTCATTTTATTAAATTTTATTGCAAAAGAGGCAGGATTAGTTTCAGACATGTTTCTGTTTGTCTGGCACACTAAAAGCCTCATGCAAACAAACCTTAATCCTAGTTTTTGTATTCTGTAAAGACTAAAGGAGCTTGAACAATTGATTCATTAATTGCTAATGATACATGCACATTGTTTGCACAGCTTAACCTGGCTAGTTAACTTAACTTGGTGAATGTCAACAACTGGCAGCTTTGTGAAGACAGAGAAGAGGCACATTCTGAAATGCTAATATGGCTGATACTGATGATTTACAGCTTTTTCAATCTTCAAAAACTAAACCCAGAGCAAAATACAGCTTAGAAATATTACTACAGATGACAGACAAACAGTAACATTAGAGCGCTCAGTTCATTTCCCTCATTTAACAACTCCATTAGCATGTTGTGCAATGAGGACTTGGGCATGTCATGTAAACACATAAATCATACAACTCCACAATTCTGAGATGGTTGAAATAAATGTATGATAATGAATTCATGCCACATCTATCACACAGATATCCAATAATGTGTGATATAAGGGGAAATCTGCATGGATTTTTAAGGACAAACTTTTTTTTTTTTTACATGTGAAATTCACAAAGGCTCCAGGCTGCTTTTATACGAATTCAACAGTCCATTTATACACTTCTGCTAGATTACCATAAACAATAGCAATCACGAGGTCAACCATTTACATACATTTTGCATGTACAGTAAGTTTATTACAGGCACTTAGACTTTTAAGAGATTAAGATCATTCATAATTCATGATGCAGTCTTTATAACACAGTGGGACACATCATGAATGTTTCTCCTCATACGTAATAATCCACTGGCTTTTGTAAAATAAGCTGCTACATATAGTTTTACATGGATAAAACCATTGAGCCCAGAAACCATAAAAAAACAATAATTTTTCACAGTCAAGAATGAACTGTCAACCTCAAAAAAATATAATGTACTTTACATAAAATTAAATATATGAATATGCTCTTTTGGCATACCACATTGGTTTTAACCGGTCCTCTCTCTTTGTGCCTGTCATTTGGGGTGTGTGTGAGAGTGTGAAGAGCATAAGGCTGTATGATTGAGTTCAAGTAGATGGGAGCAGACCCAGAAGTAACTCTGAAGGCTAGACTAGTTACTTGAATTTGAGTCAGGTGGCAATGGGTAATCAGTGTAGGTCAATGAGTATGAGAATGTCATGCGCCCTTTTGGGCTAATTGAAGACCAGTCAGGCTGTCGCATTCTCGACCATCTGCAAGGGTTGCACTGTGCACAAAGGGAGGCCCGCCACAAGAGCATTGCAGTAGTTGAGGTGAGAGATAAGCATAGCCTGGACCAAGGGCTGGCTGTATACTGAATCAAGTAAGGCCTGATTTTTTCTGATGTTATATAGAGCAAAGCGGCACAACTAAGATTCTCTTTAAAATGAGTCCTGTGCCACCCATGAGCCCCTGACTATTTAAATGCATTAAACTTGGTGATGAGAGAGTCAAGAGGTCTTTGTAGTTAAGTAGTGCAAAGTGCAGGCACAGTTACATTAATAATGTTTCATACTGAATGACAAACCACCATCAGCTGAAGTTGAGCTAAAGCTTGAGGTACCTGTTGAGATGGTGTGAGATTTCTTTTTCCTAAGGACAGAGGGCACAGACTGTTTTACTCCTTCACAACAATACACTTGCTTTCACCACAGTGGTTTTCAGCAAACAGTAAAATTACCATGTGGGCGTTAGATTGAACCTTGATGATCTGAACATTCATTTAAACTCACCCTCATGTTTGATGCTGCTGAAAAGCGACAGTGGATCCAGAAGGAATGGTTACACTTTAAAGCTACAATATGCAAATGGTTGCCTTGAGGCAGTGCAGGAAAAGTGTGTTGTTAGTCCCATTCTCCTCCCCCTCAGTTGAGCAAGTTTACACCCATTCACTTATCACTCATTTTGATTAGCTATCTACCTAGAAACACTATGTAGCTGGAGGCAGAGTTAACTGGCATCCAAATGCCCACAACAGGTGTTGAAGAGGCAATGAACACAGGCAATAAAACATGCAATGGTGTTCGCTCTTGTTTTCGAATGGCCCTTAACTGTCACACCTTCAGCTTTGCTGCTCCTTGATTTCTTTCCACCTAATTTGCTATGACTTCCCTGCTGAGGTCACTTACCTCACCTTGATTACCACTGAGAAGCCAATTTATTGCAACAAGAGATTCAAATATGCATGGCATATTCCCTAATTTGTGGTTTATATGACAGTGTTGACCTCTACAAAAAATGACCCAAATAATGTTAATCACCTAAATTAAAAGATTAATTGCACTGCTACTGATAAATAGTTTGTGCTTAATTATTTATTCTTAAAGATTGGCCATAAACAGTACACAGGAACATTTTGTGATTGTGTATTGGTGAACTATTGCTATGTGCTCCTGGTTTCCTAATTTATCAACTAATCAATGCAATGATCCAATGCATGTCATCTTTACTTGTTTTCTACATACCTTTAATATGCTCCCAAGAATATTCCATTTAAAGACCCCCTCCGATGAAAATCAAGTTTTGTCCATATGGTGGTTTTTATGTCATATCATATCACATCATATATCATGAGTGAAATAAGCAGTCAACGCCATGACTAACATATTTCCACCTTGGAACTGCAGTGAACTAATGACAGTCTCATACAAATGGATGCAGTCAGCCAGGGTTTCAGACATAACATCACACACCTACAGAACCAATCCTGTCAATTTACGGGGACAAGGGCGAGCAGAATAAATCCGAAATCTTGTCAGAACAGCAAGAGTTTGCATTAGCACAGACACTAACACTGTGACAGCCACTGCCAATTAAAAGCTATATCAACAAATAAAAGATGCCAACTACGCTAACCGTTCAGATATGTCTGACTGAGGCTCAAATGTGTGACTGAGCCTCTCTGAGGTTTCCTCTAACGTGAATCATCTTGATATGCAGTGCTCTTTCACCAGTCACCAAAACCCATTTCCGTACAGAGAGCAAGACCTTGCATTAGCAAAACCGTGGACAATGTGTCAACCACTGTCACTGCTCTTTCACCTGTCAAAATAGTGCAAGCAGTGGCGGTGGGCCTAATCCAGAACTTCTCAGTGAGGAATTAAGCATAGATGTGCTTCCAGCTAGCCCCGGTTTTTCATTTTTTTGTTTACTTTTTATGTGGGAAAACCATGTTACACTAAATATTTATCATAGCTTTTGTTCATAGTATTTTCATGTAGTTTAAAACATGTTTGATGAAGATGGATTGGTCATTGTTTACAATTCATAATAGCCGTCATCTGAAAATGTTCTTCAAATCCCTAGTTTTTCCAGGTAGCTATTGTGCACATTATGAAAAAATGTAATTAAATTGAGAAGAACTGATTTTTGTTTGAGTTTGAGTTTTTCCCCCTTAAATGCACTCAGAAAATGTTTTCTTCCTTCCCGTTTGAATAATGTCATATTGTCTGTTTTGTCATTGGTTGCTATGAATTGCCTCAGTTTGAAGCCATCACTTTATTTTTTTTCTGGGGCTTTCTGACACAGGGACAGACAACATGTCTTAATTAAGATGATTTAATGCATCTGGACAACAGCTGGATTCTATTTTGAATCCACAAAACTGTATATTGTACCTGAGGTTATTTACACCCCTTCCTGTTTCCCCTCCCCTCTGTCCACATTGCCACATGTACACTCATACCTCCTTTATCTTTCTGTCTTTGTCTGTTTCTCTGCTCTGTTTGTAGGTGTCCTTGAAAAAACAGTGGAGGGGGAAGCTGCTGCTCTCATCAAGGCGAAGACCCTTTACAAGTCCTGTACTAATGAGAGTGAGTCAGCAGATTTCAGACTGACTATTTCTTTTTGTAACTTCTCTTGTTCTAAAGTGAACCTTTTGCTGTTACAAGTTGCGTGTCTCGTTCAGTTTATTTTTTTGTCAAACTATTATAACTATATTAACATTTCTTATCAACCATCAGTTTAAAAAAAAGCATTAAAAGTGGAAATGAATAAATGTAATGTAAATGTAAAAGTAAGAAATGGTCATTCAGCTTTACAGCATTACGTTATGCAAATAAGTGCATTCTTCAAAAGCATTTTAGCTCGAAGTGTCATCAGTAAACTCCTGCAATGAGCTCAAATTTGCATAGATTAATTATGCTTGAGAAGTACAATATTTAAATAATAATGAAAGGTTTCTTTTCTTTTTCGCTCATACTTTTCTGAATTTTAATTTGTAAGAAATAAACACACACATCCATTATTAAAAACACACTTGTGCTTGATTGTAACTACACTTCCTTTAAGGTTTAATTGAGCTCAGAGGAGGGACTCCTTTGCTCTTCATGCTGCCTGATGTGTTTGAGTGGCCCATAGCTGTGGACAACTGGGAAACCAACTATGGTAGAGTATTCCTTTCCACTGTCACGCACAGCAGATGTCATCCTCAGGCATCTCTTTCTTTCTCACGTCTCCCTCCTTCTCTATTCTTCAGGTAAAACGTGGAAGTTGGAAGACGTCATCGCCAAGCTGAATGAGAAATATGGAACTCAGCTATTGGTTAACTTTTTTGTCGGCACCGATGACAGGGACTCCAATTCACACATCATTCATGTAGGTGTGCAACTGTAGCTAGAAATCCCTCATCTGTCCCTCTGGGTTCATAGACCTACATTCATACAAATAGTCACATGTCGTATTCATCCACCCTGAACATAACCACCCACCAATTTTTTCAAATCTGACTCCTTTGGCTTATATAAATAAATATGTATGTTTTCTTGTCTTTTCCAGTTTGACCAACAGACAAGCCTCGGCCTCTTGTCCAGAGATTACTACGCCTGCACTGGGCCCTACGCAGAGGTAGGATTAAAGTTCACACACACATACACATGCACACCTACTTGTAATTTAATTAAGGCTTTCAACCGATGCACGATGAAAACAGCTCCATGTGTTCGTTTGGACCAGTGCCACTGAGTATTTGTTTCATGTCCCCTGGAGTTCGTCCCGGGAAACACGATGCCCAACAAATGATGAGGGCATCAGCTTAAACATCAGCACCTGAACTTTATGCTAGTTTGTATGCTTACATGTGTTTGCGAGCATATGTGTATAGGATAAATAGAAATGTTCTCTGAGGCAGTAAGTGATGATTAAAATCAATGAGGCAAGACAGAACAGATTTGGTTGTGTCTCAATACATACCAGATGTGTGTGATTGGAGCAGACATCCTCTGCTCTGGTTTTGCTTTACAGTTTACCATAGACCCTTGATTGATATGCAGAAGGCAGCACTTAAAAGAGCTTGGGTCGAGGCGGGCTGAGTGTATGTGTGTGCATCTGTGTGTATGTGCAAGTTGTCACCTCTGGTTTTTGGTCACTGGCTAAATTCAAACCAGTGAGCCCCTTTCTTTCCTGTTAAAGTCAAGATGAGAATATCATGAATGAGTGTGTGTTTGGCAGGCGTGTCGGGCCTATGAGCAGTTCATGATCGACCTGGCTAAGCTGATCCGCACTGACCGGAGACTGGCCATCAATGAAACCCGCATCAGAGAGGAGGTGACACGAGTTATGGACCTGGAGAGGGACATCGCCAACGTAAGCGCGTATTCACATTTTGCATTTTCCCAGCAGAACCCTAAATAGCTTGTTCTCTCTTAGAACTTCCTCTAGCCTCTAAAAATGCGCTCTTTTGTTCTTTGGAAAACTAATGGAAGGAGACCTTGTTTTCCAGCAGCACTGCATACCTTATCTTCTATCTCAGCTTCAAACAGCAGGAGGATCTTGTGAGCAAACCACTTTTGACAGTCTGACCTTCCACTCCTGCATTTGTAGCCCAAACCTCTCTCCTCTGTGTGTGTTTATGGCTCCATTCTGGAGCAGCTGCTGTGTAAAACAAGCTGTTAACTAGCCTGATCCCTACACAACAACTTCTCTCAGACATCAACAGGTTTCCACAGTCTACGTTTGTCATTCTGTGCCGCTCGGTTCTGCTCACTGCCATGCTTCACTTCGCTTCCACTCAGCTGCTGGCTTTTACAAGGCAGTCACACTGTTCAAGCTCTGACATTTACAGACCTGAAGCCTCCTGGGACTCCAAATATGTTTTCTGCTGCTGGACCTGCACTGCATGTGTACGCATGTGTCAGGAGACAAGGAGGGTTGTTTTCTGACAGCATTCTTGATTTTCAACCTCTGTCTTTTTCTCTCCAAGGCTACTGATACTCCAGAGGACCGTAACAATCCAGTGTTGCTTTACAACAAGATGGAACTGGGTGATCTTAACGCCAACTTCACCCTTGAGGTTGAATCACAGGTAAAAATAAACTCTTTGTCTGTCAGAATTTGCTGTCTCTCTTTCACCTTTCTTCCTGTTCCTTATGTTTATTTCTCCTCTTTGTGCTTTCGGACTCATCCTGAAGGTATTTGACTGGAGTTACTTCACAGCAAAGATAATGGATACGGTCAACATCAGCGTTCCTGACACAGAGAAGGTCATAAACTACTCCCCCAACTATTACAGAAGACTCAACCTTATCTTGGCCAGATACACCAAGAGGTGTGTGTGTTTGTATGTGTCACTAGTTGTGCTTGTGTATGATAGCCTGTTTGTGTTGAGTGTGTGTTTGTGAGGGCAGAAGCGCACAGCGTGCAATGAAAACAGCACCTCACCCATTACTGATATCATGTAGCTTTGTGTGAATAAGACACTTTCTTTGAACATCATTCCTCTCCTCACAGGGATCTGCAGAACTACATGGTGTGGCGTTTTGCTATGAACATGGTGGTGGGTCTGAGCAGAGCTTACAGGGACACCAGGAAAGCCTTCCGCAAGGTACACCACCAGGACCCTGACACTGAACATGCTAGAGCCAACTAATATTCTGAATTTTAGAGGTGGATAACAACATAACACAAGCACATAAAGGAGCTAGTGGCTCAACATGACAACATGACTGCAAGCACAACACTAACTATGTGTTTAGCCGGTATAATGTTCACCATCCTAATGTAACACGTTAGCATGTTGCTAATGAGCACTCAGACACAGAGTGCTGCTGAAGCAGATGGGAAGGTCATCAGGTATGCAGGTATTTTCTCATGAACCAAAGTAGCAGGCGAAGTCTTTGACCGAACTTTGACCTGATCATGGCACGAGATGAAAAGTTAAGGGATCAACTAAGTTATTAGAAGTAATTCTGGGGGGAACATGAATGTCTGTACATATGGTCTGTACCAGATTTCATGACAATTTATCCAACTCGAAAACAAAAATATCAACTTCATGGTGACACAAAAAGTCATGGTATCACCAAAGTCAGCGGGATTAATCCTCTGGGGAACATGGATGCCGGCACAAAAGTCCATAGCAATCCATCCAATACTTCCATCCGATATTTCTGGACCAGTGTGGCGGACCAACCAAACATTATTGCTATCCCTATGCTGCTAGTATGAGAATAAACTTATTGGTGCCTTGGTGAAAAAAAAAACAAACTATGTAAGACTGTGTCTAAATTATTCTATACTGCTGTTTCTTGCTGCTTACAGCATCAGCCTACGCACATGCCGATCAGTCAGGCTCTAATAAACACTAACGTCCACACTCATCTCCATTCATATTCTTCCTTACCATTTCTAAATCTTTCTAATCCTAGCCCTCTTCCTAATCTAGTCATTTCCCTTCTGCACTATTACTTATATTCCTAAGTGTAATGGTAATGCATAATGAAGGTGCAAATACAAAATTGCCATTGAGACTCTTTAAACAATATGCTGAATTGTTTATCCTGCATCTCTAATTGATCTGTGCCTCATTACTTTCCCTGCAGGCTCTGTCGGGTACAACGTCGGAAGCAGCCGTGTGGCGACAGTGTGCACTTTACGTCAACAACAACATGGACAATGCTGTTGGACGACTATACGTGCAGGAGGCTTTCTCCGAAAAGAGCAAAGAACTGGTCAGTAGAGGTCGGGTTATACTTTATATTATTAGAATAGATTTAATCAGATTTAATCGAGGAATTCCTTCATCAGGCAGGATACATTCTGTGTGATAAATAATATATATGTTTACTTTTTATTGACAGTTGGAGCAGGTACTGAATCCCAGAAATGAATCTTCTGGGCACATGTTCTCAGTCTATGTGAAAGTGTTGATGTATTCACCTATTCATACATGCAGTTTGATAACATGTGTTACAGGCATATCCCACTGGGTGTATTTTTGTCTCTTACTCACCTATGTTTTTGTCACCTTTGTGTCTCCACCACAGCACTGTATTTATTTTTTGCTTGCACCCATTGAAAGCAGCTGAACAAGGTGTCCTTGTTATCATGCCCACACCACCTACATTGTAAATCTCATCTCTGCGTGTGTGTGTATGTATGTGCGCGCCTTGGCACATGCCCGTGTGTATGTGTGAGTCAGACTGTGTGTGTGTGAGACAGCGTACATCTGTCATACTGCTGAGCGCCTCACACACTTTAAATCTCTGTCATTTTTTGCAACTTTGCCTACTCCAGCATGTGATCTCACATCACACGCTGTGTAAACATGTCTGTGTGTGTGTTTGTGTATGTGTAAATTGACACACAACTCCTTTGAGCATGCCAGTACACATCAACATGCATTTCCCCAAATACATGGCCATACGTTTATGTAAATGTGCTGACTTGACTGGCATCTTGCATATATGCTGCACCCCTCACGTACCAACCTTCTTTCAGCCACAAAGATATATTTCAGATATGGTTATTAGTGAACTGTAACTAAGTGTATTAAGAGAAGTACTGTACTTGAGTATACCTTACTACTATTGTTATGTTGTTACTTTATACATAAAGACAAAAAAGATTGTGCCCTTTTTCCGCCACTACATTTATTTGAAAACTATAAGAACTAGTTATTTTGCTGGCAAACATGTCACATACATACAGTGATATATGATTCATTTATAAAATATGGCATCGTGTTTGGATTAAACTACCCAACAGTAAGTAAATGAGTTAAAACTAGCTCCACCTTGACTAGCTACAACAACAAAAGGCTTCTTACACATTGGCAGACTGGCAATAATGATCAAAAAATATAAAATATAATAAAGAAATTCAAACATGGGCCATATTTTGTTAATGATGAGTTACATAAAATCTATATCTATATTTCAATGATAATAACTCTAGTTTCTCTGAAGGGTTTCAGAGGACTTAAGGTAATGGTGCTGGGTACTTTTTTTAACCATTAGATACGCTACAAATGAACGGTTAAACAAAGACCAAAAAATTCTATAATCCAGTGATTTAAAATGGACGTGACTTTGTTTATTATGTAGAGACTGAGTAAATTAGATCAAATTGAATAGCAGTGGATTAGTGTCCACAATGGGGATTCATTATATTTCTAAAGCATACTGTTATGAAACATACTATTAAGTGGGCTTACCGTTGCATATAAACCCAGCATTTAACCCATGTAATAGGATTTTACATGCAAAAAGACCAGCATGCATGTAACCGCAAACATTTATGCATGCACACAATAAAAACTTACACACACACATACACACACACACACACACACACACACACACACACACACACACACACACACACACACTCTGTATGCTAAAAGGTTGTCAGAAAAACCTCGTCAGTGTGGTCCCTGCCGGTTTGTGGTGAACCACAGCGTGTTGTCCGAGTGGTCATGCAGTGTGTTAGTGAGGGGTCTGCTGATGTAATGAGACACTGGAATGCCTCTGTCAGTTCACTGTGGTCTCAGAGCACAACTTTGGTAAGAGGGATCTGGGAGGTTGACCTGCACTGTCATTATCATTTTTTAATTTGTCCCCTTCCTATTTTGCTTTCATTCCTTTATTGGTTCATGAACTTTTTTTGTGGATTATTCCAATCATGTTTTTCTTTTTGCTTGTGGACAAAAAAAAAAACAAAACAAAACAAAAAAACTTGGCTTTTCATTGTCCATAGACCATGGTACAGAATTATGCCGTCTCTAGTGGCGTCAGTCAGTCTGTCTCTGTGTGCAGGCACATTCTTGTAAGTACTGTAACTCGAGAGCAATACATTATAGAAACACTAAACTTACACCGCAGGTTCCCACAGAAAACGGAGCTTTTGATGTGGATTTTGCAGCACCTTGCTGTGTGGATTTGCATATAAAAAGAAAATCTCATCATCATGAGACTACTACAGCTCTGCCAGTGTGTTATGTGAATACAAGTATGCTGACATGGAAATGTTCGTTTACTTGCACCATTTACTTGCTTAATAAGAATAGCATAACTTGTTTGTCTAATATATGGTTAAACATTGTGATCAATAACCTGTTCTATAACTTAGAATGATAAGGCTCAGGATTATTTTTCTAACAGAAAATAGAGCCCAAAAATGCTGGATGCATTTATAAGAAAATGTAAATTTTTAAAATATGTGAATCAGTCACAATATCAATAATGTATCTACAGTTTTGCAACCAGCCAGACAGCAGACATCCACTGTAGAGAATTTTAATACAACAAGATGAGCCTTTCATAAATAAGTAGGAATAAGTTTTTCTCACTCCACTCTGAGTTGTCATTGTTAATCACTAAATGTGGTGTATTTCTGGTTGTCTTTACCCCATTCTTTTTTTATAAAGTGTAAAAATAGTTGATATTACTCATAATCATAGTCATATTAATCAAACATATTATTAGTCTACTGGTAATATTTCCCAAGCTCATCAGACTCCTACGCAGAGGGACTGCAAACCTGAGTGCTTCTACGTTGATATGTGACTATGTAATGATGAGGCCTAATCCGGGGAAGTGTATTTTTATGACTTTGTTGCACAATGTGTTGCAAGATTGTTCTGTGTGCCTCTCGCTGGATCCTCTCTGCAGACCTTATGAAAAAACAACTCCCACACAATGGATGATTTGCACTGACTGACAGTTTTTTTCATGATACACATTTGATTGTTATATATCAGTGACATATTTTTGGGATATATTGTTGTCTCATTCTCTCTTCATGTGTCCTTGTGTGTGTATGTGTGTGTACCAGATGGAAGAGATGATCAAAGATATTCGGGAAGTGTTCATTAGTAACCTTGATGACCTGACCTGGATGGATGCAGAGACCAAGAAAGCAGCTGAGGAGAAGGTATTGGTTATAATTAACTGTCTGTTGTATTATATGCTGCTCTTTAGAATATGTGATGACTAAGGTGTTTGTTTGTCAAATTTTCTCTTCTACTTTCTGTAGGCCAGAGCTATTCGGGAACGGATCGGCTACTCTGACAACATCATGGATGACGAATACCTTAACAATGAGTACAAATATGTGAGTGTCTGAAAAGATGCAGTTGTGAATTTCTTTTCCTTCTTTCACTGAAATAATGTAACAGAATAGAGTGTGGATTCATTGTAGCTGCATATCAGTTCAGTGAAAACATCAGTACATTCTTGGCTTTTATGAGTTTTGCAGGAGAATATATGACCGGGTGTTGATAGCTCTAATCACAGCTAATCCTCTTGCCTCTCTGGCTCTGTGTTGGTGTTAGCTGAGCTACAATGCAGAGGAGTACTTTGAAAACATCCTACAGAACCTGGAGTATGTGCAGAAGAAACGCCTGCGGAAACTCAGAGTCAAAGTCAACAAAGAGGAGTAAGATTCCCCGTGGGGGCAGAATTAAATCAATGCTCAGCATACAGGCTTTTTCCAGATGTGTAGCAATTTAAAGTTACATTGTGAAGTATTTAAATCGCTGATAATAAATGTCTTATTCACTTATGGTAATAGTGATGTGACACACATTCATGCATTTAGCAGAGTGCATTCACTTTCTCCCACACAAACTCCTACTCACATATAGAGTTCAGGCTTTCACTAAGCACAGCAGGAATGCTAACATTAGCTTGGTTATTATTAACCACAAGTTAAATTTAATATCTTTCATCAAATTTGAATTGTGCCACACTATATGTCTCCTCACCGTGCCATTTTTTAATTCTCCAGGTGGGTAACAGGAGCTGCTGTTGTCAACGCTTTTTACTCATCTAGCAAAAACCAAATAGGTATTTACACATGTGCATGTGCAAATATATTCATTTGCAAACAAACAGTAAATGTATGAATGATTCAACATTCTACATTTTGTAACGACAAACCACTTTAGTTCTTTTTTTTGTTTTTCCCTGCCGTCAGTGTTCCCTGCAGGTATCCTCCAGCCGCCTTTCTTCAGCAAAGGCCAGGCTAAGTCTCTCAACTATGGTGGCATCGGCATGGTAATCGGTCACGAGATCACACATGGCTTTGATGACAATGGTATGACTTTCCGCACAGTTGCTCTCATTTCCTCCCAGAGGCAGTTTTGCCAGATTACTTTGGTCTTTGGGTAGAAATATTTCCCTTTCTGTATCTGGTACCACTTCAGAAAAAAATGATTTTAAAATGCCATTTCTGTTTGCTGTGCTCAGATCATTTTTCACGGCGCTCCTTTTCATTGGGTTATATGAAGTTATTATGGTCAATTTGAAAGATGTCAGGATTCTTTTATACTGATAACCACATCTGCAAGCCACCCAGAACTACAATGGAAATGAATTAAATGGAATGGAAACATGGAATTGACATCACATGCAGTATTTCAGTGCTGTCTCAGATAATAAGATAATGGGTGTTTGGGCATGGAGATGCATCACAATATTTTTCTTGTTAATCAAATCCGACCAGCTGAAGCTCCATGAATCTGGCCTCTTTTTTAGGCCGTAACTACGATAAGGATGGTGACCTGAAGGACTGGTGGACACCAGACTCAACTCAGAGGTTCCTGGAGCTGTCAAAGTGCATTGTCGATCAGTATGGCAACTTCTCTTGGGACCTAGCCAATGGACTTAATGTATGTCCTGGTAGACAGTCACAATCTCTCTCCTTCTCTCCTTTTTTTTTTATTGAATTTACACCAGCATTTTCTCAAATATTTTCCTAAACCTTGCTTTTTGTCTCATTTATTTTTCATTTATGAACTTTCCTGTTGACTATCTATTTCTCATTTTTCTATGTTTCCCTTAGTTTTGCAGCCTCATTGCTTCTCTGCTTCAGGTGTCTTTAATATTTTGTGTTGACATATCTATTCCACTCCCCGTCTTTGTCTCTCCTTCTCTGTCCTATTGCTTTGAACAATGCTTCTTTTATCCCATGAGAAAATTATTTCCTGTATCTGAAGAGTGATATTTGTGATTTGTTGAAATACATAGGACAAATTACAGCCCCCCTCTGTCCTTTTTTCCAGCCAATCTTTGTGTTCTCTCTTCTTATATCCCCTCTCTAGTTAAATGGTAATAACACCCTCGGGGAAAACATTGCTGACAATGGAGGGATACGGCAAGCATATCAGGTAATGAGTCTCAATTCAAAGGAGGAAACTCGGTTTAAGAGTGTGGCTTTACAGCTGAGAGAGGAGGGGATTTGGTTGTGGTTCGTTATTGTGGTCTGCTTACGAACATTAATAGACATGTCATTTTGCCAGGTCACTGACTGGCTCATTAACTTTTGTAAACACAACAGTGAAGGACATGATGTTGCCACTGATTTCATCAGAGGTGAACAGCGAAAGGGATCCACACATCGCAATACAAGATAACAAATGTTATTATTTTAGATCAACCATTATTTCTCTTAAAATGTATTTTCGTTTTCAATTTTGTTGCCCTTTTGAGGCCAAGCAGAGATTTGATTTCCTTCTCAAACATACAACATGCTGTAACAGAACAGGAAATGTGACATTGTAATTTTTTTCTCCACATAAACACAGAGTGACATGAATTAGCATTTAGATGGTAATTTAGATGCTGAAAATATAGCTTATATAAGTTGCTGCAGCAACTTTCAATTTGTTGCAATAAATTCAGAGTTGACCAGACTATTTCCAAAACATCACAGATGTACTTTTAGAATACACTTTGCTAAGGCTGTGTAAAAGTTTGTGTTCGGACCAAAAAGCAGAGTCAGACTAAGGTTGGGTAATATAAGTGGTTTTATTGCCAAAAGAGTTACTCTGGGGAAGCTGATGGCTGGAGAGGGCTGATGGCTGACTGAGGAGGGTTGAAGCAGGGAATGGTGGAGACCAGCTGAGTATGAAAGCAAGGTTGAAGGCAGAGAGATTGGTAGTGGTGGCTTTGAAGGCAGAGGCTGGCTGGCGCTGGGATTCTGGACACAGAGGAGAAAGATGTTAAACACAGGCAGGGAAAGGAACAACTACAAAACTCTAGAGAATATTTCTCAGAGAGCAAGTCTACCGGTAAGTGGAAGGAACAATCTGGCAATGAGTGGAGCATGGCCAGGATTCTTGAACAGGTTGCTTGATGAGTTGATGGGTAGCAGGTGAGGAATGATACCAGGTGCCGGGAGAAAGAAGCCACGCCCACAACAGACAAGAGGGAAAACAAGGAAACACAAGAGAAAAGAACTCAAGAGAAGAGAAAAAACTCTAGAGCTGTGGCAGAGCGGTAACACACGTGAATCACACGGCCCAACAAACAGCCCAACACATAATACACATAATAATTTCAACTCAGTCAGATACTGTATAAGGGGTTTACAGGCAGTGCCCCAGAAATGAGTCACTTTGATGAAGACAATGGAATAACAAGCACCGAAACAAGAGTCAGTTTATTTAAAAATTAACATGCTTGGGGTTTTGCTTGTCTCCCAAATTTACCAGTATTAGTATAAAACAGGTCATATCGAGGCATTACAGATATTTTTTTCCAGTAAGATAAAATGATAACATTTGTCTTGTGTCATTACTGTAGGCCTACAAGAACTACGTGAAGGAGCATGGAGAGGAGCCACCACTGCCTGGCATTGACCTCTCCCATGATCAACTGTTCTTCCTAAACTTCGCTCAGGTAGAGGATGGATGGATGGATGGATGGATGGATGGATGGATGGATGGATGGATGGATGGATGGATAATTGGAAATTACAAGATTTGGTGATATTATAAGCAACATTTTTGTTCTAGTGTGGTACATCCTAATATCTGTCTTCTCAACTCTTCTCATTAATCTTTGCTCAGGTGGTGCATAGATGGATGAATGGATGGAAGACTAGATGGTTGGGTTGAGCAATAAATGGATAGATAGATGGATGGATGCATGACTGGAACAATGGATGAATGGATGGATGGATGGATGAATGGATGGATGGATGGATGGATAGATGGATGGATGGATAGATGGATGGATGGATAAACTGGAAAAAGTACAGGATATTGGAAGAAATCATAATCACTGTCTTTTCAGGTGTGGTGTGGAACACACAGACCAGAGCAAGCTGTTAATTCCATTAAAGTAGATGTACACAGTCCAGGGAAATTCAGGTAAATTCAAACCAACAGTATTTCCTAAAAAAAACCTTGATAAAATGGCATGTTATGTAAATTTCAATTTCACGTAACCCTCTTATACAGCAAGTTTAACATCAACCAACAATCTCCTCTGTATTTGTCACAGGGTACTGGGCTCCCTTCAGAATTTCCCAGAATTTGCCAAAGCATTCAGCTGCAACAAGAGTAGCTACATGGTTCCTGACAACATCTGCCGTGTGTGGTGATCCACAGACCTCTAGGATGGGGCCTGTTCTCATGTGGGTCATCCCTGTCCCCCCTACAGTACCTCTCCCCTCTAACTGCTGGAGCACTCGTGGGTGGCTACAAGGAAGTGACAGCTCCCCTTGGCTCCTTACTGGACGGACCAGGGCTGGTGGACTGACACTGCAGTATGCACTTCCTCCGAGGACAGCAGCGGACTGTACCCTCACGGACAGATGGAGAACTGTCTCTCTCCAACTCTTATACTGTAGTTCATTCAATCAGCCTGATTACTCTGCTACTCACTGGATACAATCACTCTTTGTGTTTTTATTTTTCTCTCCATTTTAATCTTGTTTTACTCGTCATTTGTGAGTCTACCAATGTGTATGTGAGTGTGTTTCAGTCAAAATGCTATACAAGTAGTTGGCAAAAGAGGGGCAGACAGACAAATACGCTTAAACCCACTGGCACATGACTACACCACTCACCCACTCATACTCACACACATGTAACAGGGCTGAACCACTGTACTGTATGTGGGACTGAGCTGTATTCCTCTCATAAAACCTCAGCTGGTTTCAGCCTTCATCTACACGCTGATACACTCTCCAATGTACTCGTATTGTACTCTTTGTTAATACATAGAACTAGATTAGGTAAATTATTACAGAAAATCAGAATTTATTTTGTCAAATAGACCAGTAAGTAGTTAATCGTGATCACATATTATACAATAATGCTCTGTATTTAATGTTCATGACTTAACTGCAGTTGACAGGCGGCTGCTGTTCGTTAGCAGTATGTCAAATAAACCAAAATGAAGTTTTTGCCTTTAAGATGACAGTTGGTCATGAATCATTGAGCTGACAATCGACAGACACCAGATCCTTTTTTCTACGTTCACTGAGCCTCCTGTGTGTTTCTGTGTGGATGTATGTCTCTGTGTGTTTTCCAATCTTTGTAAGTCATTATGGTTGCTGCCTATTGCTTGTCAAGCAAATTGGTATGCCTTACATGATCTGTTGTGCTACTGTTTGAGACTGTGTCTATATATTCACGGGAGAACGTGTAATGTATCATTAAAGGAATAGTTTGTCTTTTTCATAAATATGCTTATTTGCTTTCTTGCCAAGAGTTAGATGAGGAGACCCACACTCTCTACAGACAGCAGCCAGTTACCTTAGCTTAGCTTAAAGACAAGGGAACAGCTAACCTGGCTATGTCCAAAGGAGAAAAAGAAATTGCCTAACAGCACCTCTAATTCACAAATTCAATATTTATGTCCTGTTTGTTTATTCAGTGCAGAAACCAAAGTGCAAAAACACAGTCATGGAGACTCTGCTGGGTGCCTGGCAACCTTACAGTGGCAAAGACTCCACGACTCGGAGTCTCTACACTTAAATCTTTCTATGGAAACATAACGTGTTAATTCATGAGCTTTAAATGTGCTGTGATGGGGGGTAGTTTTTTTTTTTTTTTTTACATTACGACAGAGCCAGGCTAACTGTTTCCTCTGTTTTTCAGTCTTTACGCTAAGTTAAGATAGTTGTCTCCTGGCTGTAGCTTTATATTTAATGAATATGAGAGTGGTGATCTCAACGAACTGTCTGCAAGTAGGTGAATAAGCCTATTTTACAAAATGTTAAACTATGCGTTTGAGAAAGGCGTAGTGATGTCTCAGTTTGATCTTGGTTTAGCCACATGAAGTGTGCTGTTTTACTCATCTTTTTGTTTAATGATTCTTTTACATAAAAAGAAGTCAGTTGACACATGACAAGATAATTAAGGTTTCAAAGGGATGTTTATCTCAGCCATTTGAAACTGCGGGCTACAGGAGTCTTTGCTGGAGCCTAATGAACTTTACAAAAGTGCATGCATTTTTACTGAATGCAGAAGGTCGTATGAAATCAGTTGATTCTAATTCACCATTTTGTATGGCTTTATTTTCTATGTTAAACTGTATCCGAGGCTGTGATACGAAGTTATTAATTGTGGAAAAATTTGCCTTTGCCTTTTTATATAGAAATTAGTGCAATGAATGATGTGCCATGATCATGTAGGCCACTTCTTCAGACTATATACAACACTGTCCATGTTCAGCTTTTATACATTGTTGTTTTGTTCTCATCGTTGTTTGTGCAAGCTTGTGTCTCTCAGTCACTGTCTCTCACTCCCTCAGGCTTTCTTTCTTTCTGCCTCTCTCTCACACACTCCACCTGTAGAAAGACAGATATACCTCAGTTGCCTGTATTTAGATACTTTATAATAATGACTGATAATCATCTTGAGGAGCATTTTTTTTTCTTTCAAAATAAATCTTTAAATAACACACTGAGTCTGCGGGCGACTTGTCCTACAAAGTTTGCGCGTGTATTTATGTGCATGTGCTGTTTTAGCACAAGACTTCAATATATATACACATACTCTTAAATCTGATGAAATGTTACATTAAGTGTAGGTTGTTAAGTGTTGGCAGGCAGCTGCAAAATGAGAAACCGTCCTTCCATTTTTAATGTTGAACTTAAACTGTTGATTGCATAACAATGTGAGCGTAGAAAATATCTTGCTGGTGCTGACTTAACTTAATGTTTTTGTGTGTGTGTGTGTGTGTGTGTGTGTGTGTGTGTGTTTTTTACATAAAAGACGAAGAAACTCAGCAGCATTTTAATTTTGCCATTTACTTTTAGAATGCAGTCTGTGATGGATGAAATATAGAGAGATGTTCCTACATTCTGTTTCACTCAAAGTATTGTTGACTTGAGGGGAGTATTAGGAATATGGGGGGTTTAATTTTGTAATTTCCATAGAGAGGTGAAAAAAGTTAATTCAAATGCAGCAGTAGCCCAAACTCTATACCCGCTAATTGGACCTATAAGCATTGGGGGAGTAGGGGCTAATGTCTGAAGTTAGTTAACAGCTCGATGCAAACAAATGAATGTGTAATATCTTTATGGCTGCTCCCAAGCTACCGACTGGTAAATATACCCCATGCTGCAATGAACCAGCAAACATACAGTATTTCCTGGCAGGGGGATGGCTGGTTCCCAGGCTGAAACTGGAGATGCAAACAGTCGGGGGTGAACAGGGAATAAGAAAAACTCTTATAAAAGAAGGTTAAACTATAGAGAGACGTTCCTACATTCAGTTTCACTCATAGAGTATTGTTGACTTGAGGGGAACATTAGGAATATGGGGGGTTTGGAGGTAAAAGAGAGAGCCAAAGAGAATTATAACATACAGGATGTACAATACAGAGGTGCCAGGTCTGAGCAGCAAAAATGTGGCCAAACTTTGAAACCAAGTGTCAAAAATATCTTGAGGAATGGGGGAGCATAGCAAGGGCCGGAGCCAACACACACTTGTGCAAATACACAAAAGTAAAGTTGGGACGTTCATGACCTTTATTCCATTTATTTCTTTACTTTTAAGAGATGTTACCACAATACTCAAACTTCTACCTATTAGTGGTTTATGCCGCATTGTTTCAATAAACAATTCTTTTGTGAATATTCTGCTCTGATTGGTGGAGCTGACCAACGGCATTTGCTCCACATTCCACAAATGTCACCAATGAGCCCATGAGTCAAATAGCTTGGCTTTAAAAATCAATGAGAGACTGCATTTCTGCATTTCCAAATGTTCATTTGGTACTTCTACTTCTACTATTTAATTTGCACTGAAAGTATGTGATTGTGTGTCAACACATTTCTGCCTATTGTTCAGGGTTACTGTTTTCAGCTGAATATCAGTGGCAATTGCTTATTTACTGCCTGGCTTCCCCTTTTGCTGTCACTGGCTGGTAGCACTTTGGCATGTAAGGTTCACACCACCCACTTTCCTCGTGCTCTCACCCTCCCTGTCATTAGCAGTTATGCTATCTAACATCACAGCTAACATTACAACACCTCAGCATGTTCCTGGGAGGCTGAAGTGTTTTGCACTGTGAACACTATAGCGTGCTGATGTTTTATGCTGACGTAACACCGAGCATGTTTAGAACTTTTAAACTTAATAAGATTGAGAAAAGTGACTTGAGTGAAAATATATCTGCCAGTAGAAAAACCATAATTAGCACCTCTGCACTTTAAACCTTTTATCTTGAGGACAATTTTTAGAAAGTCACCCAGGCTAAACTGTCTTTTGTCTTTGCTCTCAATACAAACTTTTGCTCCCCTCTGTTGCCCTCCAGTCATAAAACGGCTCAATTTTCCTTCATGTGCCCTTTGGGCGACCCTTACAGTGGGTCCAGTGGTATGTCTGTGTGTGTGTTTGTGCATGTGTGTGTGTGTGTGTGTGTGGGGGGGGGGGGTGTCTGAGGGGGCATGCAGCCTCAGGAATGCCTGTCAGTGTGTGTGTGTGGCAGTGCTTAGGGCAGTGTGCGGTGTCTGAGGTTTGTGAAAATGTGCACACATACACACACACACACACACACACACACACACACACACACACACACACACACACACACACACACAGCATGCACACCTTAGGGAACATGTGCACAAAAACGAACATGTGTATGCACACATGTATACATGCAAATTATGCATTAGGATCATGAGTGATAAAGAGTTTCAGGTTATTAGAGTGGGCACCGTGCTGTTGCACACACGATTTGAAAAGGAGCTCTTATTGTAAAGTGCACTCTCACTCTGCTCTCCTTGTTGAAGGCTACTGACAACCACCCATTCCGATTTTAAAGAGGCTGAATTTTGTACAAAAAGTTTTAATTGCCACAGCTTTAATACCAATACTCTTTCAGGCATGGCTATAAAAGAAAAAAGAGTCATTCTGTCCTTTGCCCTTTTGGAGGTCTCACTGTTATTGGTGCTCTTGATTTAATACATGAGTGAAGTGACTTCTTCCATTTAAAAACATATTGCTTATATTAAATGAGCGCACAAGCAGCAAAAGAAAACAGTGCACTTTTTAACATGTCTTTTTTTGAGACATGTCAAGGCTTTATGTATTTGACAGAAATGACATGCTGCACACCTAATGCTGTACACTCACAAGCAAAACAGTGAGCCTACAGCTATTAAAGAAATAAACATTACAGTCATGTCTAATGATGAATGAATGGCCAACTGATCACTTGACCTAGAAACTGCAAATTTAACTCGATCAATCTGAAAATACACACTTTATATGTCCTGTTTGAGCCTTCACAACGGTTTATTTATTCACTCATTAATGCAAAACAGCGACATCCTGTGGTTGTTCAACATAACCATGCTGTTTGGCTGAGCCTGTGATGATTAACCTAAGACTAGACAAAAGTTTACTTACATCAAAAATATAAGATTTGATTTCTTTTAAGGAGTATAGATTATTTTATTCCTTCAAATAGCAAAAATAAACCTCCTGTTGATTTCTGCATCAGATTTCATTTGCTCAAATGCATGTTAAGACACAGGTTCTGGTACCGACAGCCAACTTACACTATTTGTATCATTTAGCAATCTGCAAAAAGTCTCCTCACGTCTACAACAGTTCACTTACCCTTTGGTTTTCCTATTTAATCATGCAGGGGTTCTGCATATTTCAGCCTCTTTCCCCCACAAAAAGGGACATTAATCTTTCAAGTGCCAACAATTACAGCCATAATCCAAGAATTTGAGAACTAGTTTCAAGCCAGAAAATAGTTTTAATGAATCAAAACAACATTTATCTGGAAAACCCGGTCTTGATGACAGCCGTCTTACAGAGACGGCTGTCATTAAAGTAACAATTGATCCTCTTTTAGCAGCAGACAGATGAAAGATCAGTTTCATTACTTTTACATCTCAGCGCAGTCCGTGACACTGTAGACCATGCGATTCTAATTAACTGCTTCAAGTTCAAGACTGGCATGAAGGTCGCAGCACTTAATTGGTTCAGCTGATATAACACATTTTCTGTCACGATGGGAAATGTCACTTCTTTTTTGACATGCAGTACTCTGTGGGGCCTCTCTTTGTTACTGGCTTCCTTTTACTTTTGCTTGCATTTGGATGGTTTCATTGGGACAAATAATCCAGTAGTAAAGCATAGTAGCTCAGTAGTTTCTTGCATCATGATACCCATTTACACTCAAATGGCAAGTATATCATAGAGGTATAAACTGTCAGATGTTTGGTAGAATTCAGCTTTTTAAAGACAGCCATGCAATGTTTTTTCTCAAAATCAATCATCTGAAGAAAGTTACTTGTACTTTAATCTCTACAAGTCTGGACTACTTTTAACGCTCACATCAACTTGATGCTTTCACATCTTTAGCTTGTTCAAAATGTAGCAGCTCTGTACTTACACAAGATCACCTTACTCCAATTGGCTTTCAGTATCTGAATTTATTTTAAGGTTTTATTGATTTCTTTTAAAGCACAGCTGGACCTGGCCTAAAGCTATTATAAAAAACTTGTGGATTCCCTATGAGTCAGTGAACAGCATCAGATTCACATGCAAGGCCCTTTTTGTGGTCCCAAAAAAACTGTTTAAGACCAAATGAGATCTGGCTATAGCCTCAACACCCCTGGGCTTTGAAACAACCTGCCTTAGGCCAGGTTGTTCCTGGGCTATGCCTAAAAACACCACTGCTGGTACTGCTAATCATGTTACTGCTATTATATTGCTACAACTATTAGAAAAAAATGTATTTTTTACAGCACGCATTCAATTAAATATTCCCTATTAAAACTATTTAACAAGCTGTAACTGTGCACAGATTAAATTTACTATTACATCTACTATTAACTTTGTTGTTGTTCAGCATGGTTTAGACATTTTGTGACAAGCATTAGTCTCATTTTAGGATGGAACATCTGTCAATTTTTGGTCCCAATCACGCATTTTCCATATTTTCACCAAATAAACATGCAATCTAAATAGTAGACACACAGCGTTAATGTATCACACCTGGCAGACCACTTTACACAGCACCATGTGGTGTACTTGCATAATGATCCATTTGAGGACAGAAATGCCAAACTGAAGTTGGCTGTGCGAGTTGGAAGGGGTGTGTGTCTCTTGATGAGTGGCGGTGTTCTGCTGTTATCGAAGTAAACAGATTGGGCATGCTAACAACACATAATCATAGTACTAGTTGCAAACAAGATGATGCTACGGAATTGCTATAAAGTTGTGTGTGTGTTTAATACACGCTTGTGCTGTATGTGCATGTGTATGAGTGACGGTGTGTGTTATGTCATTTTCCTGCATGAACATGTGTGTGCAAGAGTTTATGCATCTGGCGTGTGTTTCTGCTAACCCTAATGCGTTGCTGTGGTACAGAGAGTTTCCATCACTAGCTCATTACCCTGTCGGACAGATGTTTACATCTGGTGCACATGTTCAACATGACACCAAGTCTATAGGCTTATTTAGCCTGTGCGGGCCTACAAGGCTTACACCTTGTGCTTACTGGAAAGTGGATGTGGCGCGACCTGCAGTAACAACCAGACAATCTAATTCCCTGTTATTAAACGCAGACTTCAAAATGCTCTTTAGCTGACAGCGCTACTATTACAGATTTGGGGGCTCAGTTGTAATGGCAGCTTATGAGCTAACATGTCGGGCAAACAGGAGTTGTTTGATAGCTTCTAGCTGAAATCCAAATACTGGATGAAATATTTGAGGTTGTGCTTAATTCAGCTTTCATCTTGAGTTCAGTAGTGTGCCAAAAGTTAACCAGTTCATCAAATGCTTATGTTTGATAAAACAAATTAGCAAAACATTCCCCAAGGTCATCTCTGCACATTACAATTAAAAATGTTCGAGAAAGTGCAGCTCCCTGACCAATTTTCTTTCCATTGTTTTTCTGTTCACATCCTATGAGAGTGTGGGACTACTCAAAATAAAAAAAAAAGACAGACTTGTGGTAGCCATGGCAACGACATTGCCAGTCCTAGCACCCAATATTTTTGATGCCCAGCTGTGTGACATGAATTCACAGAGGACACAGATGTGCAAACACACACACACAAAAAACTGGGTGTATTTGATTGTAGAGTTAATGGTTTTCAATCAGAGATATGTAGAGACAGTCCACCACAGAAATATGTTTATTGGATTCATTTATAACAGAACACACGATAAGCCTACTCGTGTCAAAGCAAATTTTACCTCTAGACCGTGGCAGGGTTCAGCTGCAATCCGTCGCTCACCTTTATTCCTGCATTTCCACACGTCTGCCAAAATAGCTACTGTATGTATCCAAAAGAAAAAGAATATCAAAATATAGAGATGATCTTCTCTTCCCTTCATTCCTTTCATTTCTGTGATGAATTCAGTTTCTTCCTTGCACACCTCTTTTCTGTCAAAGAAAAAATAAAAATCTATTTGCAGAACAAACACACAGGCAGCCTGCCAGGTAAATTTTGAAAGATGAACAGATGAACAGTATTTAGTGGCTTTTTCTTTTCTTTTTTTTTTTTTTTTTTACACGCTTACGGTTCACTGACTAAATGAAGGATGCAAATCAAAGTGGAATGCACATACATGCACCTCTATAAAATTAAAGTGGTCTGACATTGGAGGTACTCTGCCCCCCCCCACCTTGTTTGAATTAAAAGCAGATCATGAAAAGTATTATAATTCATTCTGAGGGATACATGAATGTCTATACCAGGTTTCATGACAATCCATCCAAAACATCACTCAAAACCACAAATATCCATCTCATTGTGGTGCTAGAGGGAAAGTCAGGGGATCCTGAATTCATACTCTGACAAACATAAATCTCTACACAACGTTCCATGACAATCTATTCAGTAGTTGCTGAGATATTTCAATCTGGATCAAAGAGGTGGACTCGCTGTCTGACTGACAGACCAACATCCATTGCCATCCCCAGAGGCACCCCACTAGCGGGGCTAAAAATACATTCAAATTTCTTTAGGAGTGTTTTTTCTTCAAAGTCATTCATCCATTCAGGCATACACAGAGAAGCACCTACTGTATTGCTCATACACTGACACATGTATATACACATGCATTTCCACATACTTTAAAGATGGAATCATGTACCCAAGCAAAAATGAAGACAAAGTAGACAACTGCAGTGCAGCCGACGATCCATCCAACCATCAGCAGAGCAGGGAAGAGTTTGTGGGATGAAGTTGTTGGATGCACAACTAGAAAGATAAATATAGAAACAATAACAAAGTGTTGGGAGGGTGCGGAAAGATTTATTACATTCAACTCTTCAGAATGTGGGTTTCCTACCTCTCTTGTTCATGGCACCTATCTGCGCTTTAATCTTTTTGTTGTGATGGGTGCAATGCCAGGCTCCGTGCTGTGAAGAGTTGACGTTGGCATCTGGCAGGGCAAGGTGGAACAAATCTGGTGGACTTGGAATTAAATCCATTCTTAGCCCGTCAACGGTCCCATCTATCTTTAGCCTGTTCCGCTGTCCTCGGCATTCACAAAAAGCATTATATTACTGACAGAAACTTAAATTGCTCCCTCATCTTTTGGAGGTGAGGGCATTCCCATCACATACTTTTCTCTATGGACCTGGCCCCAGCTGTGATGGACCCAGAGCACTTCTTCCTGTATCCCCCTAAGGGAACAGCTGCAGCTGGGGCTGGCAACTTTGTCTCTAGAGTGTAATCTGCGTTTTTTTCATTTAGCTCAATAGATCATTTGGGTCAATTTCAGAGGTACAGCGGACTTCATTTTAGTGAACAGTATTCATTTATGAGGGCATCTTGTGTGAATTGGTGCATCAACATTTGAGTTTTGTAGTAAGTAGATAAGTAACTAAAGGTTTATTTTCAGCAAAAGTTACAAAGTGCTCAGGGGAAATGAATAAATACATAAACACATACAGACATAAACAGATAAATAATACAGAAACTCAGAAAAACAATTGCATATAACGGGGTAAATTATTCCAAAGTTCATCATGTTCGGTCTCCCTTCGTTTTCAGTCAGGCTCTGGGAATTGTAAACACTGGAAGGAGACCTAGGCATTGTTTAGTAGCTGAAGGAAACCAAGCATAAGCTTTACAGGAATTGTTAGAGGTACTGAGAAATATGATTATTTGCTTTCTTGCTGAGAGTGAGATGAGAGCATTCATACCACACTCATAGGTCATTACCGCCAGCAGCCAGTTAGCTTAGCACAGACTGCAAACTGAGAGAATCACCAAACCAACTCTGTTCAGCAGTAATAAAATCCACCTACGAGCACCTCTCAAGCACACTAAAAGCACACTTGTGTTATCTGTGCAAAAACCAAAGTCTAAAAACAAGTTTCAGTTACCCATAAAACCACAACTTGTCATTCCCAGGCTAGCTGTTTCCCCTTGTTTCCAGTCTTCGTGCTAAGATTAGCTTACCAGCTTTTGACTCCAACTTCAAGAACATGTACATATGTGTTAACAATGTTCTCATTTAACTCTCAATAAGAAAGCAAATAAATTGCTTCCCCAAATTGTATAGAAAGTATATTTCCAAAACAAATTCTTTAATGGCAATGAAGAGGGCAGTCAGGATGAGAGGAGCAGTAATTACTGCAGACTCTTTAAGCACCAACAAAGGCTGAAGGAGAAGAGCAGAGGAAGAGAGAGATCAGCTGGTCTAGAGAGTGGAGAGCAGCAAGAGTGGCAGGAAGGGAGAGAGAGAACGAAAAAGAGAGGACACTCGTGGTGTAATTGGATGAGCACTTGTCACAGAGAGGGCCTGATCCTGAAAATGACAGCTCTCTCCGTCTAACCCTTCTCATCTTTAATAGGCCTCTCTAATCTATTCCTCCTGCTAATTGTACATCAAGAACCCTCACATGCCCACATACAGCCCATCATCAGTATGGTGAGATCTGAGAGATAGGGGGTCGAATGAATCGTAGGATTACATTGAATTGCCCAACCCCTGCAATCACGGAAGAATGTCGTGACCATCAAAAAATCCAAAATGTACTCGTGTTTTATTTTTTTTATATAATCTTTCAAAATAAATGCAGTAATGAGAGAAAAGCAGTTGTTTATACCACGAACCACAGTGTCTCATATAAAGATAAGAGAAATTACATTGCATCATCTATTTTGAAGCAGCTATCCCTGGCGATCTGAGTGAAACACTTGGGTTTTCCTCCATTACTGTATTAATTCCAAATCGCTGTACCTCATGTTCTCGCCCTTCAATAACAAAGTAATTTTATCCTCCTGCAAAGATAGAACCTGATTCCCCTCCCTGGTGGCCGTGATTTCTGTATATCAGATGCATCGTCTCCGTCTTCCCTCCTTTGGCGTGGCAAGAAATGACCCTCAAACCACTGTCGCTCAGAGTTGCTCATAGTTTGTATTCGTCTGTGTCTCTGCGTCGAGGTATGAGTTTGTGTTTTGAGCATAAAACTGACTATGGCACTTATTTGCAAAATATGTTAAACAATATGTACACAGTTGTTGGTTTGCTCTCTGTTTCATCAACAGGAATTGAAAGATCACAAATCCTCTCCACAGGCTCTTGTTATACATTCATCACTTTTATCAAGCTGTATTTATGTTGTGTGTTAACTAATCAATGCTGTTTATACATTGTCCTTCATTTTATTTGCCTCCCTGCACTCCTTTCTTCCAGGTGATGTATATCTATACTCTGCTCCTCTGCTGCCTTACTGGGATGATCCAGGGCATTTATGGAGGGCAGCCCTGTCAGCTGATGGTAGAGTCTATCCCAGGTAGTGTGTACAAGGCAGGAGACGTAGTGATCGGGGGCCTGTTCCCTGTTCATCTGAAGGCACCACAGCCTGAGTTGGATTTTCGGCACGAGAAGGTTAATGCTCCCTGTGAAATGTAAGATTTTGAAGAACTGAATATTTTCTTTTTATGTTTAGCTGAACTAATTCGATTTTTACATATCATATGTCTTGATTTCTGATGTTCATCTTTCTGGTTATTTTTTTTTCCTGTGTGCAGTTTTAACCAGCGTGCTTATCGCTGGCTTCAGGTCATGGTCTTTGCAGTGGAGGAAATTAACAATAACTCAAATCTCCTGCCGAACTTCACCCTCGGCTATCTGGCAGCTGATACCTGCCTGGCAGAGAGCACCACTCTGTTATCAGCCATGGCTATGGTAACTGGACAGGAAGTTCATCTGGGGAACTCGGGATGTGGATCTGTGCCTGCAGTGCCAGTTATTGTTGGTGATACATTCACTTCATCCTCCATTGTTGTGGCAAACACCCTTGGGGTGTTTGATCTACCCATGGTGAGGAGACGTGATGTGCTGCAAACATAATGATGATTCATGTGCTTGTTAGTTTTGTATTTAGTTGCATGTAATACTGTGTTACAGTATCATATGTCTCTCTTCTTGTCTTTCACATTTGTGTTTGTGTTCTCTGTGAGTTAATGAGGGTTTCCGTTTGCTGCTCCTGTTAGGTAGTATATATTTTTTGGCAATTGACAAAAGCACCAGCCTAAAAAACTGGAGCTGATTCTCGGGCACTGTAGCTGCTCTCTGCTCCTACGTAGTCAAGATGGGTCAAATGCAGAGGATGAAGTTTCTCTTCTGGGACTTCTTTATGAGTCAACTTATCTGTCTACTTCTGTTTTTCATACTCACTATCACTTGCTTTATTTACTATCTTTCTGTCTCCTTTAACTGTGTAACAACCCTTTTATTCTTCTTCAGGTGAGCTATGCAGCCTCCTGTGTGTGCTTGAGTGATAAGAGGAGGTATCCGCTGTTCTTCCGCACAATGCCCAGCGATGCTGCACAAGCGTGGGCCATGGCTGAGCTGCTGCGCGTGATGGGGTGGACCTGGGTGGGGCTTGTGTCTGCGGATGATGATTTTGGCAGATCTGGGATTCAGATGTTACTGGATGCCCTCAGGGGAACGGAAGTGTGCGTTGCCTACCATGAAGTGATTCCAAGGGTATTTTCAAATTGATATTACATATCCCCTCTCTTTCTTACCATGTGCAGTTCTCTCTGTCATTCTTAATACCTCTCTTTTTCATTCCAAGGGATATTCAAAGATGACAATGCAAAGGATTGTTGAAACCATCCAGAAATCCACTGCCAGAGTTGTGGCAACATTTCTTATTGATCAAGATGCAAAGGTTATTTACCTATTAAAGCTTTAAGCTGTAATTTTCAGACATACACATATTATGAAGACTAGACGTGCCCACTCTGGTGCATGATACACCTCTGTTTCTTATCTCTTCCTCAGGCTTTGTTTGAAGAAGTGGTCTACAACAATGTAACAGATAAGCAGTGGATTGCTAATGATGCTTGGGTTACATATGGGCCTATCTCATCTCCTCATAATATTCCCACATTGGCTGGGACAATAGGATTTGCTGTACGGAGGATTGATATCCCTGGACTGGGAGCCTTTCTGGCACGCATTAATCCCAGCCTGACTTCTGACCCTTTCACAAAGGAACTCTGGGAAACAGTGTTTGGATGCTCTTTTAGCCCTGGCCTGGGAAGGACATTGTGCACAGGCTCAGAGATCATAGGTGAACAAAATCAAAAAATTTTCTTCAATTTTTAACTTCACTTGCAATATCTGTGTCTTTTACATTGAAATATTGAAGTATTTATTCATTTGCTTATCTATTGTCTGTGGTGAGTCTCTTCTAGGCATTGGGGAGTCTTTGTACACAGATGTGGCTCAGCTAAGAATCACTTATAATGTCTATAAGGCTGTGTATGCTATCGCTTATGCAATAAACAATATGCTGGCCTGTGAATCTGGAAAAGGTCCCTTCCTAGAAGGCCAGTGTCCCGATGTCTGGAGGCTGCAGCCTGTACAAGTAAATGAAATTCTACGATCCAGATGCCACAAATGTTATCAATTTCAGAATATGTGATGTGAAACAATTTTTTCTCTCTCAGATAGCCCATTACCTGCGAGAAGTGAACTTTACAACACCTTTGAAGGAATGGATGAACTTTGACGAGAGCGGAGACCCGCCTGCTTCATACGATATCATCAACTGGCATGTGACAGCTCAAGGGACAATAGAGTATGTCACCGTTGGTCATTTTGTGTCCTCTCAGGGGTCAGATCTTCACATTGACATGGACAGAGTGGTGTGGGGAGGAGGCAGCAGACATCAGGTGTCTATTTTTAGCGCTATTTGTCATCATAAGTCTCTCTTTTAGTTACCCAGAAACCCATTTTGCGAGTGTCTCTGCTTTTGATATATCAGTATGTGCCTGCTCCTAGGTGCCTGTGACTATGTGCAGCAGTCCTTGTCCTGCTGGTATGAGGAAAGCTTTGCAGAAAGGGAGACCTGTATGCTGTTTTGACTGTCTGCCTTGTGCTGGGGGTGAAATTAGCAGCAAAGCAGGTAGTTTTGAAGGTTCATTTTATTTGTTTGAATAAATGCATATTAATAACTGGTGCTTTTATTCCAATGCATGTAAGCAATCGCTTCCAGAATAATGATTATACATAAATAATATGTGACCAACCATTGTATACCAAGTCTTTTCTAACAACTCTGTGGCGGCTGTGGTATTTTTTTCTTAAATTTTCTTGACATTCACGACTGGCAACAGAGATTAATTCAATTTTACAATTCAAAACCCCTTAAATTTATCATATTATGATTAAGATGGCTTTTGCACATAATAGGTATTTTAATGTATTAAAACCAGAACAAACTAAGACCAAATTGAAGCCTCTTAATACTGTTTATACTCCTCAGTAATAATTAAAGGCTTTAAAAACTATATCCATGGCTTATTTAAGGATTCTGTGTTGTATGGGAAATCAAACAGACTTTTGAGGAAAGTGTGCATAGAATTTTTTAAACTGCTCTTGTCTTGTCTTGACTGTATTTGTAAGTCTTTAACAAGACAAGACAGAAATGTCCAAATCTCTGCTTGTGGCTGGTACTGTCCACTTCTCTCTATATTTTATGAGAGAAGGTCATAAGCATAAGGTTTTAACTCTGCTGTACATTATTTAACATAAGGAGTAAAGAGTAAAAACATCTGCTTCCTCCCTCTCTCATGCAATCTCTCTCCCTTTGCCTCTTCGTAGGGTCACTGGAGTGCATTCGCTGTCCAGAGCGTTTCTGGTCCAACTCAAACCACACAGCCTGCATTCCCCAGCAGGTGGATTTCCTTTCTTACAATGACACCATGGGAGTCGTCCTCTCCATCGTGTCAGGTGCTGGGGCAGCACTGACAGCTGCCACATTTGCCACCTTCCTTTACCACCGACAAACACCACTGGTAAAGTATAACAGCATCCTGGATTATGATGCTGAATGGCAGTTTAGACAGTATTAAACTGTAGTTTAATCAGGCTTACAGAATAATATTAATTGCATTTATACTGCAGTTTCTTAAAAACCAAATATAATACTGTATATATAATGCTGTAATCTCTCCCTGTGTCTCCTTACTTCAAAATCCCTCCCCTGCTTTAAGGTGCGAGCCAACAACTCCGAGGTGAGCTTCATGCTCTTGCTGTCCCTCAAGTTGTGCTTCTTATGTGCGCTTGCTTTCATTGGACAGCCTGTGACTTGGTCATGTATGTTGAGACATACACTGCTCGGAATCAGCTTTGTGTCGTGTATCTCCTGCCTGCTGAGCCGCACTGTGGTGGTCCTGGTGGCTTTTCGTTCCACACTGCCGGGGAAAAACCGAATGCGCTATGTTGGTCCTGCTCAGCAGAGGTTGGGCATCTCCATCTGCACCCTTGTACAGGTGATTGTGTCTTTAACTTATTTCAGTTCCAATGTTATTAAGTCCTGTAGAGATTCTTGTATGATATCCTGTTTTTCACACCTCTGTATAAGGACTGGGTCAGTTTGAGATTCAGTTACTTGTTCAAGGTCTTGCAGGTTCAAAACTGCTTTCTTTTCATGATTTGCATTTCCCAGTATGATGTCTGCAGCAGTTTATATATTCCTGTCCATTTTCTGAGCCAACCTCACTTTTCCAGGTGCTGATTTGTGTGCTGTGGCTGACCCTGTCTCCTCCTCAGCCTGCAGAAAGAGACATCATGGACATCTGGGGACCCAAGATCATTCTTGAATGCGCTACGGGATCTGTGGTGGGCTTCTCACTTGCTCTGGGTTACATTGGCCTGCTGGCCTTTGTTTGCCTAATCCTTGCTTTCCTAGCAAGGAAACTCCCTGACAACTTCAATGAGGCCAAACTGATCACCTTCAGCATGCTGATCTTCTGTGCTGTCTGGGTGGCCTTTGTACCTGCCTACATTACCTCTCCTGGGAAGTACACTGTTGCAGTGGAGATTTTTGCCATCCTGGCCTCAAGTTATGGCCTTCTGTTCTGCATCTTTGCCCCAAAATGTTTTATTATCCTTCTGAGGCCTGAGAAAAACACCAAAAAATGCATGATGGCCAGATAGGTCAATAGAGCAATGAATAAATTGAAATTGAAATGAAATTGCTGTCACTTTGTGCTCATGTTGTCTGTACTTAACATGATCTAAGATATATCCGATATATCCGCATGTGTATGCCTAAATAAATGGAAATAAACATTTCATCATACTGTTAGCTCATGAGTTAGTGTGGTGCCACCCTGACAACCCATCACAGACTTTTACTCATCAGATGCTCTTACACATATTATGCAGGGTGAGAAATGTTGTATTGCTGTCTCTCAACTGCATACTGTCAACACATTTCTTCTCTGTTCTCCCATTTTAGAAGACCCAAACATGGATCTTGTTCCTAATTAGCACAGTGACTCAAAAAAAAAATCCATTATCAGTACAGCTTCACAGATTTTTGAGACCTTCTCATCATTCACTAGCCTTCATAATGTAGGCAAAGGCTCTATTATGACAGAGACCATTCGTTTCCAGTGCAGTTTCTATGGTGCCCATCTCCTCTGTGACAATGGCTCTGACTGCATAAAGAAAGTTGGAGTAAAAGCTACCTGAAAAGATTTGACAGAATGCCAGGATTATTATGAAAGAGACATCACCATCTTGAAAAGAGTATTATATACGTCATAGTGTAAATGTAAGCAAGATGCATATCATTTACTCAGCTCTGTAACCATATTCAATGATTATGTAAAGAACTGATATGCACACTACTCCTACTCCTTTAAAACCCTTCTGTCATGCTACATCATGTCCTCTGATAATGCTATCGCTTACGCTGGTGGAGTTATAAAAAGGTGGAGAAGATAACAGTGACACTGAACCACACAATAAAATGCACAACAACGGCACTAAATGATGCAGTTATTCGTTCAACTTTCTGGCAATATTTTGAGCAGTTTGTGTTTCTTAAATATTTTTACAAATACCTGGTCACTTGTATTTTTCCAAATGTTGGTAAGGGCTTAATTTGTGCCTTGTCAGTCATCTGTGATGCACTTTGAACTTCAATAACTGGCAGGGAAAGTTTGTTTGATTGATTAATTGATTTTGCATATTTTATCATACTTTTTGAGACCTGGCAAGAGATTTCTGATCTCTCTTTACTGCTTTTTGCCTTGAAAACTCACAAAAATAACTGCTTGTCAGAGCGAACCTGACACATAATGCTAATTGCAGCTTTTGTGATTGTGACTTGCTGGTGTTACTGGCAGACACTTCAACATTAAGTGGGAGGAAAAGTCTCAAGTAGTATAGTTGTCAAGTAGAAGTCACAAATGGATTGTCAACAGCGCCAACTGGGAAACACTTAACAGAATATTTGCTTAGCAGCTCTCCCGACTAGTTTCTCAAAACAGACTATTATGATAAAGCAACACTTCTGACTTTGTCAAAACAAACCAAAATTACAGGCTGCACCAAAAAGATATTTACTCCAGGGCTGCAGAATTATACTGTACTGTGTTTATCTTATCTTATCCACTCCTACCCTAATCACTGCTAACACTTCCTTACAGCCCAAGATATCATATCACAACTGTATATTCATGACACAGTACTTTAGATTACTTCTCTAACCTCTGTTGGGGGCACGGCTTTTATCATTAAAAGAAAACAGCTGGTCAGCGTTTGTCTAAAAAAAAAATTACTGATGATGAGATAGAGTCAATTGCTGTGAGCAAGTAGAAGTCATGCCCTTATTATATCATTCAGCTTCCCTCCTGTGTTTATCTCTATGTCGTCATGTCTCAACATATCCTTTGTCAGTATTCATAGGACTGGATTTCTATGAATTCTGGACATATTCTCTACACTCACTTACTCTGTTAATATATTTTTCACAGCCATGACACGCTTCTTTTTATGTCTATGTGCCTGTAATTTGATGGACCATTCATTTTATCGAAGAAATAATTGCACAGTGTTTTCTCATTCAAAAGAAATTAATTATTTAACCCTCAAATGAAGATGATCTGTTCTGGTTTCCTAAATTCAATCAAGCATATAGTGTGATGATGTGAAGGATCATTCTTTGAGATGAAGCAGAGACTGTGCACTATGAGGGGAAATCAATCCACTCCCTCATATACTGTCTTATAATAAATGTAAATGGAGTAATGCGGTGTCAGTAAAGCACTCTGCTCCTCCCAACACCTTTTCCCCTGCCTGTCCCTGTTAGACGTCAGAGACCCGACATCTCTCCATCTTCCAATTTATTCCTCTGCCTGAGGAGGAACAACAGATCAATCAGCGGTGGATAATCAATGCTAGCCTGAGAGCAGCTGTGGAGAGCCTGAAAAATGTCTGACGTTTTAGTTTGTTATTGTAGGGAACAGCCAGGCGTGATGCTTATATGTAAAGGGCCTCTGGAGTACGAGGATTTAATTAACCAATGACAGCAGGGATTTCAACAAAGCATACCTCAGAGACCCTGGGCCTCATCACTCTATCTCAGGTCAAATCAGCATGGACACTGCTGCCAAATCCCATTCAGATCTCACACTGAGCTGTCATTCAAATTTCCACTGAGGGTATCAAAGTAGTGTCATGTAGTTTGAAAAATAAAAAACACACTTGATCCGAGAAAAGTATGGTTTTCCATGATTTTTTGTAAACTCTGGACTGTGACCATGATTGAAGTCTTCAATTCATCGGTGGGGTGGAGGAGTTAAAGTAAAAGTAGTTCTTTAATTACACCAGAAGTAAGTTTTGTAATTAAATGGGAGTGAAAATTAATAAAATAAATGAAATGAAGACATTGGGGAAAGTAACTGGTGCAAATAAAGGTGTGTGACAGCATGGTTGTGCATTTCCTGGGACATATTGTACAGAAGGGAGCACTGACAGCACACTACTACCATCTGGTGGTAAAGTGAAACCAGTTTCATATACCTTGTCTCTGCTACCACTTGCAAACTTTCTTACTTTTTGTCAACACTTTGAATTGAAGTGAGTTTTTTTATTCAACTAGAAAAGAGCAAGAAGAAGAAGTACATGAAATGGGAAATATTCTAAAATTTGTCGGTGGCAACTTTGGACATCAAGTGTTTCCTTGTGTTTTTTTCTGGCCTTAGTAGGATTATGTAGCACTTTGGTGCAAAGATGCAGCCCAGCAGTCCATAACTTGAGGCCAAGATAGCAAACACCTCTGTGACTGTGGAGTACTTCCCTGGAGAGCTGATGTAGGCTGGAACAAAAGCTACCCACACGGCGCAAAAAATGAGCATACTGAAGGTGATAAGTCTGGCCTCGTTGAAGTTGTCCGGGAGTTTCCTTGCCAGGAAGGCCAGCACAAGGCAGAGACAGGCCAGCAGGCCAATGTAGCCCAGAACGAGAGCAAAAGCTACGGGTGAACCTTCATCACACAGGAGAATGACAATTGCGCTCTCACGTGGCATGAATTGGTGTGGAGAAGGGGGAGCAACAAGCAGCCACACTGTACAAATGATTACCTGAATAAAAAGAAATATGTCTTTTTTCAAACATTTGAATAAGTACTTCTCTAACTTTTCAAAGTGCATAAAGAGTTAGAAGTCCTTACCTGGACAAGTGTACAGCAGATAATGATTGCTTTTTGCTGCTTAGGCCCAAACCATTTCATGACATTTATGCCTGGAAGTGTAGCCTTGAAGGCCATCAGCACCACTATAGTTTTCTCCAGAATACAGGAGACACAGAGGACAAAGGTGATTCCAAATGCTGTGTGTCGCAGCATGCAGGACCACTGAGAAGGCCGACCAATGAAGGTTAGAGAACACAGAAAACACAGAGTCAGGGAGAAGAGCAGCAAGAAGCTCAACTCTGAGTTGTTGGCCCTGACAATTGGGGTGTTTCTGTGACAGGAGAATATGAAGACCACAACGCAGGTGCAGAAGGAGCCAATAAGGGAAATAGCCATCAGGGTGATACCCATAGTGTCACTAAAGGAGAGGAACTCCACCTCTTTGGGGATACAGGCTGTCCTGTCAGCACTGGACCAGAACTCTGGAAGGCAGCGCACACACTCTATGGCATCTGAAGGAAAAAAAAGAAAGCTTTAGCTGCTCTACTGTGGCTTTTCCACTGCAACTGTACAATAGGTCAGATTCTAAAACGCAGTGTGGGCATGTAGTATTTCCTCACCAGTCTGATTGCTAATCTCCCCAGCTGTACAAACCACACAATCATGGCAGCAGATAGGGAAGTTAGGTCTGATTGCCTTCCGGGTACCTGAGGGACAAATGCTGCTGCATACTGACAAGGGAACCTAAGCAGGGGGGGAAGCACATACTACGCTGGTCACAACACAGTCACATAATGAAAATGATATTGCACAAAATTCTTTTCACAAAACATTGTTTTATTCTATACTAGATCCATACTTTGGTTTGGTTGCCATTCCATACAATGTTGTGTTCCTGGATATGGAGTTTTTGTCTTCCAGCTGTCTCATCGAACTTTCCAATAGTGGCAAACTCCATTTTTCCATTTGGACTCAGCTGCCAGTTAACCAGGTCATACATGGCTGCAGGGTCGCCATTCTGATCAAACTTGATTTCATCACCGAATGAGTTCAAGTATCCCACCTGTTTTATGTAATGAAGCAGCTATGGGAAGAAAGTGCTAATGATCATCTTGTAGAATCACTGAAATCTATGAATAATGTTTCAACTCTGTAACCTTTGTTAATCTAGACTGAATTAGAGAACATATGGGACGATACCTGCCATGGCTGTATATTGTCTGCATCTGGACAAGCATGGAGAGGAAATGGCCCTTTTTCTTTCACACAGCTTCTCATAGCCTTGAGTGCATGGGCAATGGCGTACACAGCTTTATACACATTGTAGGAAATCCTTAGTTGTGACACATCTGAGTAGATATTCGTCACATTCCCCAGCTCTTCTGCTCCAGAGCATGGAGGTTTACCCTCAACATTATGCTCTTGACCTTCAGTCTGCAAACCCAGGCTGCATTGAAACATCTCTTCCCAGAAAGGTATCATGAAAGGATCTTCAAGGGCATCTGGGGTCATGGGATGCAAGCGAAGAAGAAAGTCTTGCAATCCAGGAATGTGTGCTTGCCGGATTGCAAATCCCATGGACCCCTGGAGGATGTGGTGGTAATTCTTGGGGATGGAAAGGACAGCAGCTGTACTCCACGCCTCACTGGCCAGCCACTGTATCCCAGTGAGTCCCTCTCTAAATTCAAGAGATATGTAGATGCCATTTTTGCATAGACAAACACATCAGACACTCACAAAAGTGAGGTTTTTTCGTGTTATAAATATTATAGTGTGGAAGATTCTGAACAGCTGAAAGGATCATACCTGAGTGCTTCATCAAACAATGCTGCTGCATCTTGTTCCACAGCAAACACTAGAATCACCCGAGCCCCAGATAAGCGGATCTTGGAGACAATAGATGAAATTGCAATCTGTGCTCGGTTCTTAGGGATGATCTCATGGACGGCAACACAAGCACCTAACTTTCTAACCTAAGAGGACAAAAAGGGAGAGAAGTGATACTTTCTTCAGTTTTCAATAGGTTATACAATGAAAATAGCATAAAAAAATGGAAGTTTATTATGATTAAATTATTTATGGGTGTGTGACCCACCTTATCGGCAAAGATATTTGCCCCACTGCGGCCATAGGCATCATCCCCTGCAATCACACCCACCCAAGTCCAGCCAAAATGCTTGACAAGCTGTACAAGTGCATCTACCTAGAGGGAGACAGAAAACAAGAGACAGAGAAATTTATGTTGTTTCACTTATGCTTTTGCTTATGTAGAGAGGTTACGTCACATTGTGAGTAATCAGAATGTGTATGCTGCCTCTAACCTGGAAGAAGTCACTGGGCATCGTCCTTAAAAAGGCAGGAAACTCCTTTTTGTCACTGAGACAGGCACAGCTGGAAAAATAACTTACCTGAATGGAAGAAAACGTACATGGTTACTTAATCAAACTATGTCCAATGTCCGTCATTAAAACTGTCTTAACTCAGTCGGTTGGACTTGACACACATTACCCAAAGATTAAATCCACCATACGTTGAATCTGTTGAGTCTGGCCCTCCTCAGTCGTAGTAACAACAAAAAATATTGCAGTAGTGCTATCTCTACCCTGCCCAGTCTCTTTCACACACAGTAAATGACTGGTATACAGTTTGCTGAGTAGCTGTGACTCATTCACCTGTGGCACATGGAAGACTCCCAGGAAACGGGCGACTACGAGAGACTGAGTAGAGCCTCCGTCTCCTATCACAGCTGGTACAGTCTCATGACAGGTGCCTTTACTCTGTGTCACTCCTTCAACCCCTGAAGCCTTCTCAGTCCCCATTAACTCCATGGCAGCCTTCAGAGCCTGATGGGGTGTACTGCATGAATCATAGATCTTATAGCCCAATGTGATGTTGGGAAAAAGTCTGCCATCTCTGTTGATCTCCTCGATGGCAAAGATCATAGTTTGCATCCAACGGAAGGTTCGAAAGTTAAATCTGGAAGAAGAGAGAAAATTAAGTTTGAAGCAATTTCAATTTTCAACACAATTCTAAGCATGGATCTTAAACTTTCTTTTACTCACAAACATGGATGCACTGAACTATGGAAGCAGGATTTGCGCCATATGAGATTACAGCTGTTTAATCACAATTTTGCAGCTTCCAAACTTGCTAAAAAGAGATTACCTGGTGCACTTTGTGGGAGGAGGCTTAGAGGTGAAGGACAGACTGGGTTCCACCACCATGTCATGAAGGGAGAAAAGTCCCCCCAAGATAATGTCCCCCTTTCTCTTCAGCACAGGCAGGGGCATGGAGCCTGGGATTATTTTACATTGCTGGCTCTGGTCCTGGTGTGAGTTGCAGGAAAAAATCCCACACAACAGGAGACCCAAAAACACAAGCACAGTCCTTCTCAATGAAAGACTGTGCTGTGCCGATCTCATCCAAAAATGATTCATACTTTCTTAAAGCTATTCACAGCAAATATATGTCTATGCCTGTTCAAATAACAGATGTTTGGAACACAAATAAGGCAAACAGTAAATAACAAACCAGATAAGTACCCTGTTAGCCAACAAAGCACCCAACAATCTGTCAGCCGTCAGTAAAAAGCAAGAGCTGGTGCACAGAAAAAAATACATCATGAAAACAATACATAACACAGCACAGTATCTACAGAACTTTAGAAGTACAAACTCACTAGTGAAGTCAATACAGGTAAATAATGTTTCACTCAAACAAATCAGTAACAAGCATATAATCAACCTAAACTCATACACAGTACAGTCCTTAATCCAAGCTCATTAAAACTTTCAGCATCTTCATTGTATTAACAAGAAGCAAAGACAAGCTATCCAGTCTCTACTGTCAAGTAATAGATGCTGCCCTGTGGACTATATATAAGCAACCTCCTACTCCATATCACAACTGTCAAATTGGCTTTATTTCACCTGGGCTACTGATCAATGGAAAAAGAGCCCCTAGTTCCACAGTAAGTAACAACAATAACAAGGAACTAGAATGAGCACTTGAGTAAAATGGAAAAAGACAAGAGCTGTGTCATGTCACAATGTCATGCCTGACTAGGCCCAACTCATCCTTCAGTGATGTGAAGAGGCAGACAGTAGACCCATGTCACCGGGGGCTGCTAAACGAAGTTACATATCTTTCAAACACACATGCACACACACACACACACACACACACACACACACACACACACACACACACACACACACACACACACACACACACACAGAGTGAACTACTGAGTGAGAGGAAAGCTTCACAGTTGTATCAAACATATGGAAACATTAAAACCTTATAAATAATGTTCACTATGATAAACATAAAGAGGTGCTTGATTGTATTGTTTAATTTAGAATTAATGTGCAACTGTTATGCAGTTATTTGCTCTCAAAGTCATAGTAGACTCACTAGTAGACTCTTTTTGTTTGTTTTTTTTTTCTTTTTATATAAAATATCCTTCTGAGGGGTTAAGCAGGTTTAATATGGTGAGACTAATGAGTCATTAGGGTGTTGTGCATATCATTACCAGGACAAACCCTGCAGGCAACAAAACAGAACACCACAGAGTATGAAGTGAAGAAAATATTACATGCTGTATGTTGTGCTGCCTCAGGTCATATTGGTTTCCTTATTCACTTAATATGTCCCTGTGTGATGCTCAGAAGAGGAAGGACAGAAGTGCACTAAGAGAAAGCTCAGAATTATGATAGTTTCCTTCTCTTGGAAGTAAGCCTTTAACAGGATCTTAGACTCAGAACATCCTATATGCTGTCAGGGGAAAGGGGTCAGCCTCGTTTCTGGAAATAAACTTATTAGAAGTGAACAACAATGAGATTGCAATTGTATCACAGTTGTCCTCACAGGGATATGCGGTGCAAGCTAATTGAAGCCCATGAGTATTGGGCATTGCCTGTACTCTGTAAAGCCCTGGAATATACAGACAGGCAATCAGACAAAAAGACAGGATGATGGACAGAAAAAGAAACCAGGCACACAGTCCTATTTGAGCGAAAGGAGTACTCCTCTGAAATTGCCCTCTTGAAGGTCTCAAATGATATTTCGATATCTGACGTGGGCAATATTTGGACCGCATTGGAGTTGATCTCCTCCTACCTTAAAGTTTTTATTAGTCTCTGCAGCTGAATTTGTATCAGACACTACTGCTGACCTGTGGTGTCCCTCAGGGATCTGTCTTGGGACTTATTTTATTTTCCATATACATGCTGCCACAGACTATCAGTAGTTTAAGCAATATCTCCTACCACTTAAACACTGATGATATTCAGTTGTGTTTCTCATTAAAATTTGAGCTTCATAAACTCTCTGTACTGACTGACTCATACTTTACAAAGTGTCCAAAATACTGCTGCCAGGCTTTAAACAGGATACAACAGATGGTCACATATTACCCTTATTTTAAGGCTCCACAGTATATTATTGACCTTCTACATCTCCACTCCATGAGTTGAACCCTTAGATCCTCTACTCAGTGTACCCCGGATTTTTCTTAAGACTCAGGGCAATTGTGCCTTCCAGTCAGAAGCTAATAAGCTTTGAAATAGCCTGTGGTCTTTGGAGTCTGTGGACTTTTTCAAAAATCCGCTAAAAACCCAACCCCTCAGACAGGTGTTGGGTAGTATGTGGTAGTCTATGCTCCAATCTGACGTCCTTTATCTGTTTCATCATATATATTCTATCTGGTGTCTTATCTTTGTTTTGACTGTTTTTGTATTTCATTTCCTTTATTGCAAAACACTTTATGACTGGTGTCTGTGAAAAGTGATGTATAAATAGACTTTGCTTGCTTGCCAGTGGATTCTGACGGTGAGATACAAACAGTCATGAGCAAGTCAACTAGAGTGACACAATGAGTAGATTGACTTAAAGCATAGGTTAGAGGTTTGCAGACAGACAGATAGATGCACAGACAAAGAATTGGAAAAAATACATAAACAGACAGATTAGAACAGGAAGGAAAGACATGAAAAGGAAAGACAGATAGGTTTAGTCATATGAAGGGGAAGAAAGAGAGGTTATTAACAGTCAATTCAATGCTTTTGTGTATTAAAGGGTTTCTTTTTAAAAAAAAAAATGTGTGTGTTTTGTGACTTACAAGCATGTCTCCTGGGGTATTGCAGGAGTATAGTGTAGGCAACTGAAAGAGCCCTGTCTCTTACAAATTATGTTTCTCAATCAACTAAACTGCAACAACAAATACGTTTTGTTGGAAACATATTTGCTGGCTGGAATGTGTTCAAAGGCAACATATTTTTGAGTGGATGAAGTGCTACATTTATTAACAGCTGCAGAAGCAACAAAAGGTTGCCCAGGTGGATGGTGGGCGTACAAAGCGCATGACTGTCACACCAGAGACTCGGGTTTGAGTATGGTTAAAATCACTTTGATTAGGTTGTTTTAGTTGTTTTGGTGTAAATGTAAATAAACGTATTGTGTCTGAAGTCACTTCTTTTTGTATTAAACCAGACCACAATAAACAAAACAATAAAAAGTTCAATAATGCTATAATTGCTACAAGTGGATATTATACCGGATATAGACTGGATATTTTGTCAGAAAACAAATATGTTGTATGTGAATGTTTTACTTACATGTATCAGTATCAACATATTTGTGTCTTGCCACACACGGAACTCAACATATTTTACAAAGAAATAAATTTCTAGGAGACAGGGTTCGAGGGTGTTAGCCATTCAGTCATAACTGTAGCGCTGTGTCCAGGAAGTCCTCCATTTTTTCAGAGGGCACTGGGCTCATCAGGGTTGTACCCTGTCACTCATTGTATTTGTGTTTTTCATGGGCTGAATATCACATCAAGAATGCCCCACTTGGCAACCTCAGGACTTTTACAGATGACATTTTTGTGTTGGTTTCATTTATTTCAGCCAAGTGTGAAGCAGTGGGTATGGACCTTCAACTATCCAAGAAAATGACGGATACTCCCTTTGGGTTGAGTGCGTCACTGCCCAAAAGAGTTAAAGTATCTTGAGGACTTTCTCACAAGTGAGGGTAAGATGAAGCATACATTTTACGGACAGATTTGGCGTTGTTATGGCAATAACACTGAGGCTGTACCAGGCTGTTGTGGTGAAGATGGAACTGAGCATGAAGGTGAAGCTGTTGATTTACCACTCAGTCTAGTTCATAACAAAAATATGAGATCACAGCTACTAGTAGCCAAAATGAGTTTCGTGTGCAGGCTGTTTAGGGGGTGAGGAGCTCCAGAGAAACATAGAGTAGAATCACTTCAGTTGAGGTAGGTCGATCATCTGATCTGGATGCTCTCTAGCTACCTTCAATTAGAGTTAATCTTAACATATCCAACTTGGAGGACGCCACAGGTCAGATCATTAACATGTTGGAGGGATTACAAATATCTGGGCTGAGAATACCTCAGGATTATAGTTTAAGTGCCTCAAGCAGTTACCATAACTAGGATTAAAATCACACTGCTGGCATGTATATCTGTATACTTAGACTGCTGGATTTGGGCAGACCTATAGTCAAAAAAATGGGCTGCTAGATGTGATATGAGGGAATGAGGCTTGGCCCACTATCCTGTGCCATCAGTACCTTGTTGTCCTTCTTACAACTTACGCTGAACAGGGACCTGATGCTTACCTCTATTAGTGTAAAAGCAATTTGCTCATACAGTGTTGGAACTGGTGAGGAGAGACTGGTGGTTTATCATCATCTATCATGAAACTCTTGCTACAGGGGGTGAGAGGACAGAAGCCGCTCCTATCAGCCCCTGGGGGTTTCTTCTCAGATTGGTCATGGGAGCTGGGGCAAAACAGCTAAGGGAATTGTTGACCTGTTGCTCCATCCAAGCTGTACAGTAATTCAAAAGGACCAACAAAATGCTACAATAAGGAAAGATACATCTTTTTTTTCTTTTTTGTTATGAAAAATTAATGTGGGGGCTTCAGCATTTGTTTACAGGTTTAGCAGACTAGCGTTGCGTATCTCTCCCACGGACTCTTGTGGATCTTTAGTGTTGGCAGACTGGAGTAGAAGCTGTATCATGTCAGTGTGTTCCAAAAACTGATATAATGAGCCACTTGAATAGAGTGGGATAGAGACACTTGCACTGGACTGTGTCTCCAGTACAGAAGCTGAAGAGTCTGCCCCGCCTGCTTGCTCATTAGCACAATATAACTGGGGGAAAGTGGCAGCTGCTGACCATTCTGGCATGGCATCTCTTCTGAATGGTCAGAATGAGTGTGACAGACATTTGATTTTTCTCCATTGTGACACATTCAGAACAACATTTTAATTGCACCATATTTTCTCCTGCAAAATTGCCCTCAAAGGGGCCTTCTGGTGGTTAACTCACATACCATGTAACTGCAACACAACAGCATGTCATACCCCTCTTCCCTGTGTTTCCTGTCTGTACCTCTACTGCCAAATCCAATGAGACAAACAGCCGTATATGGCAAGTAACTAATTTTTTGCAGACATCTGACGGAGTGTTAAGTCCATGGAAATTGAAAATGGCATAGAAAATACAGAAGGTTCAGGACAATATTTTGGATGGGAGATTTGACTGAAAAAAAAATGATAGTTTGAAGCTTTGATTTGTTTTTTATTCTCCTCTGTTGATTAGATGGTATATCTTAGCCTTTACATATGTAGTTACGCCTAAGCAAAGAGGATCGCACATCTGAAACTGATGAGTCTGATCAAGCTTGCCTTGCCAGTGAAAAGGTTTTGCATTTGTTTCATTAACTAATTAAATGATTCATTCATTCATGCTTTCTGTGCTGTGTGGAAGTTAGTTCCCCTACATCATTGTTTCAGTAATGTTTATATTGTTTATATTCATTTTCATTTTTATAATTCTGAGCATGACACACAAGATAAGTTGATGGTAAAAATATAGACATGGAAAGACAGTCTATGTAGCCTAATGTTTTAATGCTGCACCACTTTCCCTTTCCTGCTTGGATTGTTCTCTAAAGCATGTCAGAACAAAATAGGCCACAATTAAAAGCATCACCAGGAGCATTTGGTTTAGTTTTCAAAATGACTGTCCATTACCATTTCACATTTAGCTGAGGACTTCAGGCTATTATTGATGTAATTTTAAGTGGAGAAATTAAAGTATTTACAGAAATCCAGAGGAAGCAATGTGATAATCTAGACAAATTTCTGTTCATACTGTAAAACCCAATGGTAAAATTCTTACCATCTCTCAGAAGAGCATATTTGTTCTTAATCATCTATTACAATAGATATGCTAGAATATAACTGCAAATCACCTCATAATCTAAACTAAATTTGATAATTTTATTTTTATATTATTTGAAATATAAATTATAAAAACAACAAAAGGCCTGATTAAATGTTTGGAACATGTACCAGGAGGTTTGCCTGTGTGTGTTGTGTTGAGGGAGATGACTTGTTTGTGAACTTGTACACCAGGGAAATAACCTATCAGCATTATAAGTGTTGTTTTGATTTTAATCAGTCATGAATAAGGACATGCACTGATGTGTAACACACATTTGGGAAGCACTTAAAATTTGTTATTGTGTATATTATTGAAAGGAGGTGGCGTCATGGCATCATCCCTAAACCTGCCAATTTACCTTTTACCCGGGGGGCTGAGGGGGGAACAAGGGGCCAGCTGGGCAAGCAAAGACAAGCAAGTGTTTCCGACAAGACTGATGACATCCTTGCCTGAGGCAATGAAACAGGAGCTCAGCAGGTGTTGTGTTGGAAATTAATTAATTTTGAGTTTTAATGGAAGGTGATCTCGCCTCTTTCAAAATAAGCCACTGACATTAATTAGCAGGACTGCAGCAGAATCATCATTCAGTGCCAACTACACTAATTAGTTTGATATTGGAGGGAATAAACATAATCTTTAGGTTAAATGTGACAAATCTGGCATGTCAAAGCCTGTTTAACACACACTGAGTGCTATAAATACTTTGTTTTTACATACAAGAGTATGATTCTCAGTGTAATCACAAGGTACTTATTGAAAAAAGAGTTTAAAGTGGCCCTTCAGACAGTAATCTTATAAACTAGCTTTAAAAAGACACATTCATCTATTTTAAGTATAAGCCAAGTTACATTGAATGTGTATCATAATTGTCACAATGACACAAAATAAAGACACATAAGCCTACATCCAGAAAATTAATCGTATAGATTATAATTCATTGATTTAGAAAGGGTTCAACATTATATTTTTGGTAACCTTAATTCTGTATTAAAGCTTTAATGCATCTTGGCCTGCTCTCCAACAACCCTTCTCAGTCCTGACTGACGTTCCCACATTTCTGGCCCAAGAACAACTTGGCTTCGTTCACTGAGTTGTAACTCTAATGTCTGATAGCATAAAATTACATTTCAAGCAGGATTGCATTTGGGCTGACTTCATAGGGTCTGTGTGTTGGATGTAATTTTATATGGCTGTATGGCATACATAATTGTCATCGAAGTTGGGAAGCATGGTAGGATCACCTTTGTATGTTGCATCCCTTACAGAGATGAATCTGTCTGGTTATAGCCTTTGCAAAAGCACCCCAGATCATCAGCAATCCGCTGCCAAATGTCATATTTGGCAGGAGACATTTAGGTTTGTGGGACTCTCCAAGTGTCTGTGTAATCATCAGACAGCCAGGTACTGGGCAGAGTAAACTTTGGGTGTCTGTAGTGGTACTTCACATCCAATAATGTTTGCCTGTAATTCTAAAAGGTCACATAATGTCAGCCATTGATTCCTGAAGCAATGTCCGATTTTTGAATATTTTTAATTCAGTTGCGAGGCTGTGCACAGAAGCTTCTGTCCTCTGGTATATGGTGACCTTTATTTTGGCAATTTATTCGGGAAAACATTCATTCTAAAAATCACATAGCCATTAACATAATAAACCATGTCAAATGAAAAGTTTTAACACTTAGGTTAGCCTGAACATCACTCTACGGATAAGTATTTGTACCAATTATAAAGAACCTTTTGGTCAGTATAATTATCCATCAGGGTTTTCTCTGATTCTACAATAGACTCATGGTATTTTAGTGAACACAAAAAGTCCAAATATTGATTTAGACCAACTAATATATATTTATATGTAACCATAATAACTGTACAGATTTACTGACAACTGTTGTTTGCTACTTGCATTGCATGGTTGTCAGTTTACTGTCTTGCCCCAAGTGGTTGTGAATGGAGCAACAAGGCTTTCTTCTGGTTTTAACTGAGGACATCACACTAATCCAGATTTACCCTCTCTTTACTGCTTCTGGTTAACATTCAGAAATAATCTTTGGATTTTAAGAAATACTGTAATTCAGTTCCATTTCCAAACTATATAATAAACATGTTGATCCATTATATATATTTGAGTGTTTCTGCCAGTGCCTTATCCTTATATCTTTTAGTTTTAATTGTCCTTTATTTATGTAACTGTTGTTGTTTCTGATGTTATCTTATATTTTTCATTTATATATGCGTTCATATTCATATTTATGTTTGTCCCCTGTGTTTGTTTTATTACCATACTTTATTCTTTTGAGTACTGTGAATTCATTGAGTCAGGATGGGAAATTTATGAATTATTTCTTCATCATCATCATCATCAACAACATCATCATCATCATCATCATCATCATCAGTAGCATCCTCATCTCTATCATTATAACAGCTTTTCAGCTGTTGCATAATATTGCCAGGAGATGGCAACATTGTCCATGGTATGACTATGCTCCTTAGTGCAAAAAAACTAAAGACTAGTGTGTGGTTGTGTAGGTGCATACTTGTATTAATATGGTATTGGGGACAAAAACATGTTAAAGTTAACTATTTAAATTTCTTCTTTTTCCCCCTATAGTTTTGATCACACTTGCAGTCACTGGTGTTGCCAGAGGCTGGGCTTTTCAATCAATGTATCCATTACTTTTAGCTATCTATTGAGTTTTAAAAAACTACTTTGCATGTGATGTCAGTCTCTACACATGATGGTTTAGGTTGTTACAACTGACTCAGGTGTGTCCTGTGCTGTTGGCCTGTTGTAACTAAGGGTTTGTGGCTATTATGATCATAAATATATGAAAAATCAACCTCATATGATTATTTAACCCTCATATGTGTTGTATTTCCACCCTAACCTGAAACATGTGGATGTATATTTAATCTAAATACAATTTCTTCTTCTTCTTTTTTTGTTGTTTTTACAAAACAAAGATTCCAGGCCTTACTTTCCATGTACCCCCAGATACTAGTTCCCCTGATTGCGAATCACTGTACTTCCAACAAGTTTGGTGTAAACCCATGACAGTGCTGTCCTGCATAAAGCCAGGTCCTTGAAAATGGGAGTTTGGTCTGGAAGAACTTGACTGGCCCAAACAGAGACCTGAGCTCAACCCCATGAAACAACTTTGGGATGCTTTGGAAACCAGGCTGTGCACTGTTACATGGAAAACAGGATACAACATTGGGAGAACAGACAAACACCAAGGCCACAAGGCTGGGTCCTTGGTTTCTTTTTGTTGTGAGGTGACAGTGCTAACCACTCAGCCTAGCCAGTCTATGTGATAAACTATACTTTTTAAATGTTAGTATTCATGAGTACCAGCCATCCATGGTTGCATTTAGTTGTTGTGCTTCAAAATGCAATATAATCTTTTCTTTGGGAAAAGATTGGTGGAGATCCAGAGAACTTACGCATATTACAATAGTCACATACTGTCCTTTTATTACTTGCTTTAAATCATTTGACTACAATGTAAATGTGTCAACACATTTAATGTAGATTTGTCATTCGTTGTGAGATTATTGTCACTGTGTGGTATATTTCACAAATTGATATATCATGATATCTAAATTGAAGTCTTCTGTCTACCATCAGCACATCATACAAAGTTTTGATTGAAACCATATCTTTCTTTCTTGAAATTTGTTGAGTTTGAAAGGAAACATCACAAGTTTTTGCTCCAGGGCGCAGTCCTAACAAAGAGATCTTGAGGGGATTATGATGCAACAGCTCTGAAGGAAAGTTTCCAGGCAAGGACAGGTGTGGAGGCAGGTTGGAGACACTGAACTCCAGAGGGAGTTTGTTAGTTTGTTGAAGTGCTTTTGAGTGGGAAGGGTCTAAGCTGTAAGTCATGATCAGGCATGAGGCAGCTACACTTCACCACATGTGTTCCTACTAAATCAGCTCCCAAAAGGCAAACCCTCTAGTGAGCCCTAAAGTGTTTCATAAACTAACAGGCGTCTCTACAAACACACAAACAACAATCTCTTTTTAATTAAAAAGGGCCTAAGAGGCATATTGGCTCACTATTAATCACCTCTTTGACTGAAAAATAACAATAACATCAAATTAAATATCACATGGCCCAATGCCTAGTTAAATCAGGCGTGTTGAATTGTTTATTTTGATCAGTTGTCAAAAGTGTAACTTTAATTCCCTCATCCAAATGCAGATTTCCATAAAATAATGTTGTGACATTTATGGTAAAATAATAGAAAATTGATGTAAATTTGCCACAATCATTTAACGATGATGTATGGATGAGGATATAAACACTTATATATAATTTTCACATTTACATTTTCTATTATGTACATAGTTAACTTACGTATACATAGTGTAAAGTGGTGGAGGTTAGAGATAATCATTGATTTGAAAGTAAATATACACAGTACAAAAATGCATCACAATTTACATAAAAAAAATAAGATCAGAGAATACACCAAAAACTGACACCAAATGAGCAGTTATAATTAAGAAATTGTGTTATTTGATTAATAACTAAGTATTAAAATTAAATAGCACAATTTCTTAATTATAACTGTTCATTTGATAATAAATTAGTTTTTTATATTTTCAGTAAAAGTGGGAGTATCTAATATATTCAAGAATAATACGTGTGCGTGTAATTAACATAATGTGGGAAATTGTTTGTTTGCAATAAGGACAATCCTGGTTGCAAACACTTCAATCAAAAAGTGTCCATAACTTCAAAACTATAGAATAATATTATTTAAATGACAGAAGGAGAATATCAATATGAAGTCTGAACTCAATTTCTGGCTGAAAGTATGAGGAAGTTTTTGAAGCTTAAGAAACACAGCTGGAGTTGCTGAGTTTAACTCTTTCTTACATAACTGACCCTACTGACCTACTTGTCTATACACATGCTAAAACTGAATTAACTTTTGATGTCCAACACTGCGGAAAAAATAGCAAGTAAGTATGACTTACTAAATGAAGATAATGTGAATTTGGCAATAAACAGGATGGATATAGACATGTTTCCATAAGATGTCTTTATTTCAAAAAGCATGAGCATTAAAATCTTACCCTACATTCTATCACATTAACAGTACATTGTAATGAATGTAATTCTGTTTAAGCCTATGGCAGTTCATGGTGAAAAAAGTACTCAAAAACAGAAATACCTCAATGTAGAAATACTCTGTAAAGAAATATCTCTATAAATATTTTATTGACAATAATGTACAGTAGTATTGTCAACAAAATATCCTTGAGTAAATCACTGATTATGCGGAATGACCCCAGTAGTGTTATAATCTAAAATACACTGGATTGTTATTACTGATGCATTGACTTGTTTTAAGTTTGCGGTTGATTACTATAAAGCTTTTATTCTTCCAAAATATTTCTGTTTAATTTGTAGCAAAGCATCACATGTGTACAAAGACACAACATGTAACTAGTAAGTTCACCTGCCATTGAATAGTAATTTCATGGAAAACTCCAATCAACACTGCCCTAGCTCACTTATCTCTGATTGGTTAGTAGAGGCCAGTGAGTCCTGCCGTCAGCTAAGATTATAAAATGTCACATTTAAGTTTACTTTGACCCCAGCCTGGGTGTCTCTGCCCCATCAGGATCTGGGAGTAGAGAATGTCACCAGTGATAACAGGACTGGCTTTGGTGGTGCTCCTGGTGGTGTTTGTCGCAGCAGAGGAGGAAGCTCCTATCTGTCAGATACTGGGGAGTCCAGAGTCCCCTCTCTTGTCTAAAGAGGGAGATGTCATGATTGGGGGAGCCTTTTCCATCCACAGCAAAATCACACAACCTCCACTTTCCTTTACAGAGAAACCGACACGCCTCACATGTTCCAGGTAATTCTATGCACTGTATAACAATCCTGTCTCATGAATTTTGTCACAGTGAACACAAGTTTTTATTATGCTGCTTTTGTCTCAGTGTCAACCTCAGGGAGTTTCGATTTGCCCAGACCATGATTTTTGCAATCGAAGAAATTAACAAAAGTGACTTCCTTCTTCCCAATGTTTCTATTGGGTACCGTATTTATGACAACTGTGGCTCAACATTATCCTCAATGCGTGCTGTGATGGCCTTGATAAACGGTGATGAGTGGACTGTGGGAAAGAGCTGCTCCGGTCAATCAGCTGTTCATGCTATTATCGGGGAGTCTGAGTCCTCTTCAACCATTGTGTTGTCACGCACCACAGGACCATTCCAAATACCAGTGGTAAGATGGATGTCTATGTGTATCAATGTGTATATTATGTGCAACTCTCTTTATTCTGTCCCTCTCTTTGTCTCAGATAAGTCATTCAGCTACTTGTGAGTGTTTGAGCAGCAGGAAGGAGTATCCCTCTTTTTTTCGAACGATCGCTAGTGACCTCTACCAAAGCCAAGCCCTTGCCCAGCTGGTCAAACACTTTGGCTGGACCTGGGTCGGGGCAGTCAACAGCGACAGTGACTATGGTAACAATGGCATGGCAATCTTCCTTGCTGCTGCCCAAGAGGAAGGTGTGTGTGTGGAGTATACAGAGAAATTTCACAGGGCTGAACCAGAAAAACTCATGAAAGTGGTAGAGGTGATCCGTAAGAGCACTGCCCGGGTCATTGTGGGTTTCCTAGCCCATGTTGAGATGAACAACCTTCTAGAGCAGTTGAGTCTGCACAACATCACAGGCCGACAGTTCATTGGTGTGGAGGCCTGGATCACCGCTGACAGCCTTGTGACTCCTACCAGCTTTAGTGTGCTGGGAGGTTCACTGGGCTTTGCTGTGCAAAAAGCCAATATCAGTGGCCTGAATGATTTCTTAATCAAAGATTTCTGGGAGAGAGATTTTAAGTGCAATGAAGCAAACAGGGACAGCATGACAGAAACAGCACCTTGCAAAGAAAACCAAAATGTAATTGAGCTAAAAGATTACAATGATGATGTGACAGAGCTGAGATACTCCAGCAACATCTACAAAGCCATCTATGCTGTGGCCTACTCTCTGCACAGCATACTGAAGTGCTCATATAGTCAGGGATGTGACAAGATGGTGGAGGTTACTCCCCGGCAGGTAAAATGATGACGACATAATTGTTTACCTCCAAGTTCAATCAATATACTGACATACAGGTTTGTCTCACCCCTTTTTAGGTAGTGGAGGCTCTAAAGCAAGTGAACTTTACAATTAAGAATGGGGACCAGGTGTGGTTTGACAGCACTGGAGCAGCCGTGGCCCGGTATGAGGTGGTGAACTGGCAGCGTGGATCAGCCGGGTTGGTCAACTTCAAACCAGTCGGTTACTATGACGCCTCCCTGCCTCCAGGACAGAAGTTTGTCCTCAAGACTGAAGCCATAATGTGGCCTGGAGGAAACACTGAGGCAAATATGTTAATTAATAGTAAAACATAAATTTATATAAGGCTACGGTTTAGCAATACCATGTAAATTGACACTAACTAATAACATTTATTTTTCTTTGATTCAAAGCTGCCTGTGTCAGTGTGCAGTGAGAGCTGTCGCCCAGGAACTCATAAAGTCCTTCAAAAAGGAAAACCTGTCTGCTGCTACGACTGTATACCATGTGCAGAGGGAGAAATCAGCAACATCACAGGTGCCACAAACCTGAAATATGGCAATTTGGTTACACTGTTTGCTTGCTCACACTGCATCATGTTGAAGTTTGCTATGGTACAGGCTATTATTCACGTTTTTAGGATGTAAGTAATCGAATTACAATAACAACATTGTTTCTATTGCAGATTCTAATGGATGCAAAAAGTGTCCTGAAGAGTATTGGTCCAATCAAAACAGAGATGCGTGTATTCTGAAAAATGTTGAGTTCCTCTCTTTCACGGAGGTTATGGGTAAAATACTTGTGTTTTTCACTTTGTTTGGTTTACTCCTTACCTTAATTGTGGCCACTCTATTCTTGATCAATAAGGACACTCCCTTGGTAAAGGCCAACAACTCTGAGCTGAGCTTCCTGCTGCTCTTCTCCTTGACCCTGTGTTTCCTGTGTTCTCTGACCTTCATCGGCCGGCCCTCAAAGTGGTCCTGCATGCTGCGACACACTGCGTTCGGCATCACCTTTGTCCTCTGTATCTCTTGTATTCTTGGGAAAACTATAGTGGTGTTAATGGCCTTCAGAGCTACACTTCCAGGCAGTAATGTAATGAAGTGGTTTGGGCCTGCACAGCAGAGACTCAGCGTTCTGGCTTTCACTTTCATACAGGTTTTAATTTGTATACTTTGGCTGACAATCAACCCTCCATTCCCCTTCAAAAATATGAGCCACTATAAGGAGAAGATTATACTTGAGTGTGCTTTAGGCTCAGCTATAGGCTTCTGGGCTGTGTTGGGATACATAGGGCTCTTAGCTATGTTATGTTTTGTGCTCGCCTTTTTGGCTCGAAAGCTGCCTGACAATTTCAATGAAGCTAAATTTATCACCTTCAGCATGTTGATATTCTGTGCAGTCTGGATCACCTTTATCCCAGCATATGTCAGCTCTCCTTGGAAGTTCACTGTGGCTGTGGAGATATTTGCTATTCTGGCCTCCAGTTATGGGATACTTTTCTGTATATTTGCACCGAAATGCTTCATTATTGTACACAAACCTGAGTTGAACACAAAGAAACATCTGATGGGGAAAACCTGATGAACATGATTAAATCCGGCTATCCGTTTAAAAGGAAATGACAGTATAACCTGGCTTTCCTTAAATTTTGGCATGACCTGAGCATACTAATCATTAAAACATTACATAAAACATTATTTAGCGTTTCCTTTTTTTCCCCCACATCAACACCTTGCTAAAAGTAACAATACTTTTATCGAAGTTAATTCAACATTGTGGATGGGAAGTTTAACTGTTATTTTAGATAATATCATGATGTATTGAATCCTACCTAGCTGGTACTACAGACAGTAAAACATGTTTTACAATTTCTGTCATTAAAATTGTTTTTACAGTAAATTAATTAAACTGAAGATTCACTGTATTCATTTTTGTTTTATTTCATATAAATAAGAAAGAGCTTACACAGAGGCATTTTACAAAAGCATGTGGCTCAAATTGACACAATCCCCCAAACATAGCTGATGAAATTACTAATAAAGATCTGAACCTTAATTTATCAGGAACGATCATACAGACATTCACACCTCGACTCTGACCAGTACAGCCGTAGTATGAGCTGTAGACCACTGCATAGCTCCACTGAAGCTGGTTGGGAGTTAAAGGCCTTGCTCAAGGACACATCAGTGGTTGTGAAATTGAGCCGATACTCTATAAGTCACAAGAAAGTACAAGATGTACCATCAGGTACATGACATTTATTAAGTAAAATAGGTCCAGGGTTTCATTCCTACATGGTATGGCCAGAGAGTAGTAAATTTGAGGAGGGCATAAGGGTTAAGATTAAGGAAAGACTGTGGTGATAGCAAATACATTATGGTTAAATTATGGTTAAGTTTAGAAATATTGTAGATATGGTTGACATAAATATGAATGGTAATTGCGGAAGTGTAACAAGACCCAAACACCAGTCTGCAGACTCCTGCATGAAGTCAGACTCGCTTCATGTTGCATCCACCACCACAACCTCCACACCACTACTTCTGGCTGGCATACTGTGTTTTTCTGGATTGATTTACATAATTAGACAAAACATGCCACAACATCCCAACATCCCGGCCACAGTCAAGGGAAGCTGAGGCATTTAGTTGTTCAGTTGATACTAATCTACAAACCGCTTCCTTTGTACTAATACACTGTGCCAAAACAGTTCATACAATGTATTCTAAACCATTCGCTGCACTGCACTCTGTTAAAACTTTTCTTCACTTGAAGGCCAAGTGCAGTGTGAGGGCAGTACATGCTTGTGTTCTCATGTAGCAAGAAAATGACATGTATCTGCATACCTCCGCCTTCAAAATGTTTTGATCCTGTTTTTGGTTTCCGGATCTGAAGCATTTTTATTTCAGTGCCCCAAACAAACACTACTTTTTAAAATTTTAATTAATGTAACTGTTTAGTACTTTTAGTATTACTGTTGTAACTATTAAACTTATCTAAAAAGTATTCAAAAAGTATACAATTAATGCACATTTTGGTTCACATATTTGTTGGAACAATTATTTTATATAGCCTAGTGTTTCTCCAGGATTTGTTTGCCAGCGGTTCTTTATCTATTTTCCCCTTCTTACTCTTTTAGATTTGGTACAACTTATTTGCTGCAAATAAGTATATAAATAATGAAAATAAAAAAAATAAAATAAAATAAAATCACTTTCTTCTATGCAGGCTTCTTGATATCCTCACTATCCTCACCTCATCAAAAGAATGTTTAAATGCCCCCCCTCATCACATCTGCCTACAATTTCATTTACAGCTTAAAGTGACAATGACAATAGTCTTAAGAACAGATTATACCATGTCAGATGAAGAACAGCAAAGTGGTCTGACATCATCACACTATGATTTGATAGGAGGACCTCAATCTTTTCTGCACAAGTATAAAAACTCTGCCCAGGAGCGACATGTTTTGGTCAATGATAGAAGACGCCATCACAGCGTACAGGTTTGTGTGAGTGTGTATGAACCTCTTTGTACCAGATGAATGACAGTGTCTATGTAATGTTATTGTTTGTGTTTTTTATTGGAGCCATTGGAGCAGAGGAAGACACTGCACTCTGTGAGATGCTGGGCAGCCCAGAGTTTCCTTTGTTATCTAAGGGAGGTGATTTCACTATTGGAGGAGCATTCTCCATCCATAGCCAAATCACAAAGCCTCCACTCTCCTTCACAGACACTCCAGAGCCTCTCATATGCTCCAGGTACTGTTTGTCGTCTCCTTTCTCAGTTGCTGGTTTCTAAAAACAGAAGAAAAAGTTGCACAAGGTCTGAAAACTGTTGTTACTCTTTTCAGGATAAATTTCAGAGAATTTCATTTTGCCCAAACAATGATTTTTGCCATTGAAGAGATCAATAATAGCAGCTCTCTACTGCCTAATATCTCAATTGGTTATAAAGTATTTGACAGCTGTGGTTCAACACTGCCTGCAACACGTGCAGTGATGGGTCTGATGAATGGAGAGGAAAGGATTTTTGGAAAAAACTGCTCCAGCCAGTCATCCGTTCACGCCATCATTGGAGCATCTGAGTCCTCCTCTACTATTGTGATGCTACGCATTTCAGGGATTTTCCAAATACCAATGGTAAATGTTTGTAATATTTATGTTGCAATTTAGATTTTTCCCTTTTTCCCCCCAAAAGGCTTGATCTCACTTTTTTTGGAATCTGGAAAATCTGGTGATATTATGGCTATTTTTTTTTTTTTTGGGGGGCAATGCTACAGTCGGGATTAAGGTTGCCAGGCCTTACACAAATGCAGCAGAATTCAGTCTCTGATTGAAATGCTATTGATGTATCATTGTCTCCCTCCTTTTCTTTTCTATTAGATAAGCCACTTTGCCACATGTGCTTGTCTGAGTAACAGAAAGGAGTATCCCTCCTTCTTCAGAACCATCCCCAGTGACTACTACCAGAGCAGAGCCCTGGCAAAACTGGTGAAGCACCTTGGCTGGACGTGGGTCGGAGCGGTTCGAAGTGACAATGACTATGGTAACAATGGCATGGCAACATTTATCATGGCTGCAAGTCAGGAAGGAGTTTGTATTGAGTACTCAGAGGCCATATCAAGAACTGACCCCAGTGAGCAGGTTGCCAGGGTGGTCGGAGTGATCCGTAGTGGTACTGCAAAAGTCTTAGTAGCCTTCCTTGCACAGGGTGAGATGAACATTCTGCTTGAGGAAGCTGTCAAGCATAACATGACTGGGTTGCAGTGGGTGGGCAGTGAATCCTGGATTACAGCAGGTCATTTGGCCAATAAGAGGTACTCTGCCATCCTGACGGGGTCTCTGGGCTTCACCATTAGAAAGACAAAGATCACAGGCCTGCGAGAGTTTCTTTTACAGGTTAACCCACATCAGGACCCTCAGAGTAATGTGCTGAGAGAGTTCTGGGAAGCAACCTTTGGCTGCAGTTTCCAATCCAGTCTGCATGGACAGACCCAGTGCTCTGGCTCTGAGAGGCTAGAGGACATAAACAATCCTTTCACAGATGTGTCAGAACTAAGGATATCTAACAATGTCTATAAGGCTGTGTATGCTGTGGCTCATGCCATACATAGCATGTTAAAATGTGGACAAAGTGGTGAAGAGTCCTGTATATGGAAAGATCATTTAGAGCCAAAACAGGTAAGAGATTGCCTTCAAAAGTCATGTAAATGATTTAAATAATATAAGTTATTCACCACAATTCTCTATTGGTAGGTTGTGGAACATCTACAAGGTGTGAATTTTACTCTTCAGTCAGGAGAGAGAGTGTATTTTGATGGAAATGGAGACCCTGCAGCAACGTACGAGCTGGTGAACTGGCAGAAAAACCAAGCAGGAGACACTGTGTTTGTGGCTGTGGGGAGCTATGATGCTTCACTGCCAAATGGAAAACAGTTTACCATGAATGGAATAAGCATAATATGGGCTGATGGATCCTTTAAGGTATTAAAGGTCTTAAATATGTTACACTCATTATGGAGGTGGATAAGTGCGTAGGAACAGATGTGATATGGAAATAATAAAAAATCCTTAGTTTTACTATCACATCACTTGCTGTACATTTTCTGAGTACGAACTATTCCCTGAGCCAGGCCCATTAAGGATTGTTAGGGAAGTCACATGTAGAAATCAAATAAATCCTCAAAATCAAAATTAAAGAGCGGTTATCATTATGATATTTTGAACCACTACAGGTGGAGTCACAAAAACAATGTTTTTCATGACATACACATACATTCTTATTTGATTTTTATTCATTATTTTGCAGTTTTCCTACTGCTTTTTAATAAGTGGAGCAGTGTTAACAAAACAGCAGTTGCGTTAATTACTGACATGCAAAATTTCACTTCTAATGTAGATGAATGTGCTAGAACAAGGTTTGTAAAGCTTTAGAGTTTGACAAAAAATGATTTAAGTTGTTTATATATTACGTAATGATGAATAAATCAAACCAATTAAATTAAGTGTTTGGGCAACAGGAGGAACAAACTGTAACTGTTGAGCTGTGGTGTTGTTGCAGAGGCCTCAGTCTGTCTGTAGTGAGAGTTGTCTGCCAGGTTTCCGGCAGGCTGTGATTAAAGGCAAACCCATCTGCTGTTTCTCCTGCGTCGCCTGTGCTGCTGGGGAGATCAGCAACTCCAGCAGTGAGTAAACACTTTCCTAATTGTCATTTATAATATCACATTTGTTCATAATCACTCACCTATGTCATTAAATGTAGCCAGTGCTTATTTTAATGAGTGCTATCACAACTTGCAGCATGAAAACATTCTGTGTTTCGTGTTTTCCATACAGATTCAGTGGAGTGTTCACGCTGTCCACTGGAGTACTGGTCAAATGAAGATCACAACCAGTGTGTCCCAAAGGTGATCGAGTTCCTGTCTTATGGAGAAACCATGGGGGCTCTCCTCACTACCTTCTCATTATTTGGAGCAAGTTTAACGCTAGTGGTGTTGTGTGTTTTCTTTTGGTTTCGTCACACGCCTCTTGTCAAAGCCAGTAACTCTGAGCTGAGCTTCCTGCTGCTCTTCTCCCTGACCCTGTGTTTCCTGTGTTCTCTGACCTTCATCGGCCGCCCCACTGACTGGTCGTGCATGCTGCGACACACTGCATTCGGCATCACCTTTGCCTTGTGCATGTCTTGTATCTTGGCTAAAACCATAGCTGTGGTGATGGCCTTTAAGTCTAAAAGGCCAGCAAACACAGTTCCTCAGTGTTCTGTTCCGCTTCAGAGAACAAGTGTTCTTAGCTGTACTTTACTGCAGGTTTTAATTTGTGTGCTGTGGTTAACTCTTGCCCCACCATTCCCCTACAAAAACACAGCTCATGCCACTGAAAGGATTATTCTAGAGTGTGATTTAGGTTCACCTGTAGGCTTCTGGGCTGTGTTGGGGTATATAGGACTCCTGGCTGTGCTATGCTTCATCCTTGCTTTTCTGGCTCGAAAGTTGCCTGATAATTTTAATGAAGCCAAATTCATCACCTTCAGCATGTTAATATTCTGTGCTGTCTGGGCCACTTTTATCCCAGCGTATGTCAGCTCTCCTGGGAAGTTCACTGTGGCTGTGGAGATATTTGCTATTCTGGCCTCAAGCTTTGGTTTGCTTTTCTGTATATATGCTCCAAAATGTTATATTTTACTACTGAAACCAGAGAGGAATACTAAAAAGCATATGATGGGGAGAAACCAGTCAAAACCACTCTAAATGAGTATAGTAACAAGGACCAACAAGTGTTCTAAAGAAGTTTCACCTGTCTCCTTTGAACTTCAAACAATATGCAGATTACTCGCTTGTTCACATATAGTTTTTTGATAAATGGACACAGTGTGCTTACTAAATGCCCTGAGGAACTGGACACATTTGCACTTTTCCCTTTGTTTCGCAAAGATTTTTAAATGCTATTAACAATTTCCATGCACTGCCATCCCTGAATCTGAATTCTAAAGTAAATGTTCTGAAAAAAGTAGAAATTAAAATACATTGCATTAGATTTGAAGTACAGTACATTTGATTGGGATATGCTTTCTCTGTGACATATTTGATGTGGAAAATAAAGTTCAGCTCCTCCTGGTTTTAGCATCCTTGGGGCGATGGGACAGAAATTGTTTACCTTGTATTCCATGATTTAGCTTGAAATTAAAAGTCAAAATTTAAATGAAATATAGACAACAGCAGCTCCGGTTTGTGAAATGATTATTGTAAGGAATTGGTTGGGCTAAAAACAAAAGATGATGAGCAAACATGGTAGGCCATCTAATAGGCCCATCTATCTGTCAGTCACACCACAATCGCTGTCATTGGTGGAGATAAACGGTATTCACATATGCTGCACCCAAGCCCCTGAGGCTTTGTGATAGTTAAAAGAAAAACCCTATAAAATGGTTCAGACTAGGGTGGTAAATACTGAGGTGAACAATTATGCTGCTGATAGCAGATCTATTGCTTATTTCCCTTCTGGCTGTCAGAGGAGGGAAGCCTGTGTGTCAAACATATGGCACAAAAGAACTGTCTCAGTTTTCTATGGAGGGAGACATCAACATTGGAGGCATTTTCTCCTTCCATCAGAACCCAATCAGTGTCAATCCAGCTCTACAAGGTAACCCAGGAACAATCCAGTGTGAAGGGTAAGAAAAGCAATGTAATTGTACTTGTAAATCTAATTGCAGTATGTGTTGTTTGTGTAAATCCTTGTGTTCTCATTTAGGTTTCACACTTTTTACTTTTCACAAATTATACAATTTGTTCTTCTCCTCTCCTTTTTCCAGACTGGACCCAGGAGAGCTCCAGTATGCATACACTATGATGTTTGCCATAGAGGAGATCAACAACAGCTCAGAGCTGCTGCCAGGAGTCACACTGGGCTACCGGATCTTTGACTCCTGCCCCAGTATCCCTCTGTCCATCAGGGCATCGCTAAACCTGATGAATAGGTATGAGAGCGGGGAAGGCAGCTGTAACAAACTCTCCAGTGTACATGCTGTCATAGGGGAAACCACATCCACCTCTACAATAGGTATTGCACGCACCATGGGACCCTTCCATATACCTGTGGTGAGTGCTAGGGTCATGCACATTCACACACATGAAATGTCAAATGAATGTGTTGTTTAATGAGAAGTATTATAATATGTGAAAATGCTTCATAATGTGTGGTTTATATCAGGTATTGAAGACATCCTTGCCTTAATGAACTGCAGAAACGCGATGAAAATGTGCCATTTCTCTCCATTACCTGTGTTTCAGATCAGTCATTCAGCTACTTGTGCATGTCTTAGTAACAGAAGAGACTATCCTTCTTTCTTCAGAACCATACCTAGTGACCTTTACCAGAGCAAAGCATTGGCAAAACTGGTGAAACACTTTGGCTGGACATGGGTAGGGGCTATTAGAACTAACAGTGACTATGGGAACGGTGGCATGGCCACTTTCCTGGAAGCAGCTGAAAAGGAAGGCGTTTGTGTTGAGTACTCAGTGGCTATTTATAGGACTGACCCAAGAAAGTGGTTCTTAGAGGTGGTGAACATTATAAAGAAATCTACCTCTAAAGTAATAGTGGCTTTTGCTGATGGCACAGACCTTGACATCCTTATCAAAGAGCTCCATGCTCAAAATGTGACAGGCCTGCAGTGGGTGGGCAGTGAGGGCTGGATCACTTATCGCTATATTGCCTCTTCAGTAAACTATGCTGTGGTCCAGGGGGCAGTGGGCTTTGCAGCACTCAATGCTTACATCCCTGGACTGCAGGAGTTTCTGGCTAACAGCAGGCCCTCCACGACACCAGGTGACCGGGGATTGGTGGAGTTGTGGGAGATGGTGTTCAGCTGCACCCTGACTCCCCAAGCAGAGACTCACATTCAGGGATCAGTCACAGCCTGCACTGGGAGGGAGTCTCTGCGGGACACAAGCACACGCTTCACAGATGTTTCAGATGCCAGTCTGCTGAATAATGTTTACAAGGCCACATACGCTGTAGGTCATGCACTGCACATGCTATTTACTTGCAAAGATGGACAGGGGCCTTTTGAGAACAACACTTGTGCTGATAGGGAAAATATCCAACCATGGCAGGTAAAGAGAGCATGCAATGTTCCGACATAAAAACCACTGTGCATGTTAATAATGATGCAGTAAAACAACATCACTGTTTTTCTTCAGGTGCTGCATTATCTGACCCAGGTCAATTTCACCACAAAGATTGGTGAAAATGTGTTCTTTGATGAGTTGGGTGACCCTGTGGCACGCTATGCACTGGTAAACTGGCAGATGGATGAGACAGGTTACATACTCTTTGAGACCATTGGTTACTATGATGCCTCCCAGCCTGAGGGCCAGCAGTTTGAGATGAAAGAGGATGTGAAAGCCATCTGGGCAGGCGAGAATCTCGACGTAAGTTAATGTATTGATGAGCTTTTTTTTCTTTCCTTTTATTTTGGGTTGTCATTTATCATTCACGATAAACAGTTGTGTGACAGTTATGAGTCTAGAAGTGAAGTTATGAAAGTTTTTTTTTTAATGCTGTCATTGTGATGCAGGTGCCGAGGTCCATTTGCAGTGAGAGCTGTCTGCCTGGGACCCGCCGGGCCTTTGTTAAGGGCAAACCCATCTGCTGTTTTGATTGCATCACCTGTGCTGACGGGGAGTTCAGCAACAGCACAAGTGAGACAGCAGGATTCCTAGCTGTTACTCTAGCATTTACCGTGTTTCTGCTGGGCAAAATCACTGCCAGCACTTTAATGGTGTATCTGAAGATGTGTGTGCTGTACAGCCTAAACATATTTATGTTTTCAGATGCAGTGAAATGTGACAAATGTCCCCCTGAGTACAAGTCCAACGAAGAGAGGAACAGCTGTGACTTGAAAGCCATTGAGTTCCTCACCTTCAGGGAACTGATGGGCATACTGTTGGTCACCTTCTCTGTCTTTGGTGCCTGCCTGGCAATGACTATAGCCCTGATATTTTTCCACTACAGACAAACTCCTATTGTCAGGGCCAACAACTCTGAGCTGAGCTTCCTGCTGCTCTTCTCCTTGACCCTGTGTTTCCTGTGTTCTCTGACCTTCATCGGCCGGCCCTCTGAGTGGTCCTGCATGCTGCGACACACTGCGTTCGGCATCACCTTTGTCCTCTGTATCTCTTGTATTCTTGGGAAAACTATAGTGGTGTTGATGGCTTTCAGAGCTACACTTCCAGGCAGTAATATGATGAAGTGGTTTGGGCCTGCACAGCAGAGACTCAGTGTTCTGGCTTTCACTTTCATACAGGTTTTAATTTGTATACTTTGGCTGACTATCAACCCTCCATTCCCCTTCAAAAATATGAGCCACTATAAGGAGAAGATTATACTTGAGTGTGCTTTAGGCTCAGCTGTAGGCTTCTGGGCTGTGTTGGGATACATAGGGCTCTTAGCTATGTTATGTTTTGTGCTCGCTTTTCTGGCTCGAAAGCTGCCTGACAATTTCAATGAAGCTAAATTTATCACCTTCAGCATGTTGATATTCTGTGCAGTCTGGATCACCTTTATCCCAGCATATGTCAGCTCTCCTGGGAAGTTCACTGTGGCTGTGGAGATATTTGCTATTCTGGCCTCCAGTTATGGAATGCTGTTTTGTATTTTTTTGCCCAAGTGCTACATAATTTTATTAAAACCTGAGAACAATACAAAGAAACATTTGATGGGTAAAATGACGTCGAGAGCCCTTTGAGTTTGTCAAATCAGCTACAACAATAGATTGAATGTTATAATCTTTCTATGTCTCTTCTTATCTTAGTTGATACATAGCTAAACTAAACATAGCGTAACTACACTAAATCATTCATGAAACAAAAAAGCAGAGTCGCTAGCTTGAATGAAAAATCAATTTATAGCTTTACACAGATATTCTTACAGTGTCTTTATCTCAACAACCCAGATGACATGAAATATTGGCATATGGCATATTCTCATAAGCTAAATATTGCATATATGAACAAACAAGACCTGGAATGTGGCAGCTGACTCATGTAAGTTGATTAGCTATATATTTTTCTTTTTGGGGGAGGGAGAAATTTAAACAAATAAATATTTGCATTTATTAATATGTATTAATGAACGTGAAATAAAATTCAAATGTTATAAAAAGGCGAACTCTTTTTTGTGTTGTTTTCTTCCACAGACAGTAAAAAGATATATATTTATTAACCCCTTAGTACAGACACGGTACATATGCACTTCAGTAAACCATATAAAGACATGAGAAGGCAGTACACATTAAAGAGACAGGATTATTTCAGTGTCAGGAAGGCACAAACTCCTAATTAAATATAAAAATTGAATTCCTTCAGCCCAGTCTATAACTCTAGTCTCTTGAACCATAAGGTAATGACATACAGTGTAGCATATGATGACGGAGTTTTCATACATTGTTGGCTCATGCATGTCACTCTTGCTGATTAATTACACAGTGCCTGTTGGGGTCAAGCCAGTTGGGCTTCTGTGTATATCAGTTATAGTATGAACTGTGCTCATACACACAGTCTCGGATATGTTCTATATACAGCATAAACCATAAATGAATTCATTCAAACGCCTCCTGTGAATATTCTCAATGAGAGGCTCGTAATAGATGGATGTGTTTGTTAAATCATTATATGCCAACATGTCTTATCTTGTTATAACACTTTGATATGGCAATGTCAAGAATACATTTTCATACATATTTTATGCACTGCATGATTGGAAAACTTCTTGACCTCTGTGTTAAATGGATCAAAAAGTATTTAAATGACAGAGCCCATGAGATGCAACTGGACAATCTACCACACTTAAGCTGACAAGGGCGTGAACTGTCATTGCTTTACATGCTATAAATAACCAGAAGCTGATTAGATACGTTCACCCTTACATTAATTGTGCATAAAATATAAAAAGTGTGCTGAAGGGACTCTCAAAGGAGAAACAAGGAGTACTAACCTACTCTGTGCACAGCTATAGGTTGAAACAGAATAAGCAGTAAGCAATAAGTGTCCTGTTAGGGAACTGACATATTTGGAGAGAGAGGACCTCCATGAAATATCAGACAGACAAGGTTAGCAACTAGCTAGTGAATATAGGAAAGTATTGCAGCTATAAAGCCAGATATTTTTCTCAGTAGATGGGAGTCCAAAACAGAGATAAAAAAAGACTGAATATTGGACGTCTCGGCTCGATGTGTAATTAAGCTAACATAAGCAATTATCAACTTTAGTGTGTGATAATGTTATGTTTACAGCGTGTTGCTTGTCCCAAGTTGCCAAAAAATTTATTTGATGCAGGTTTAGTAAGACTTATTGTTCTGAACCTGTAACTGTACTGTTTCATTTTCCGTGAACCTGTTGAGCCTAATCTTTTAATCTTCGTCCATTTTTCAATCTGTTAAGTGCCAGTATGAATTAAATTATAAAATCACATCTTTCTATGGCACATTTCAATATTCTTGTCTGATATCACGCACTAAGAAATTTAAAATAGAGTATAGACAAACTCTCTGTTTGGGCACCTCCCTTCACTCTCCCCAACTTCAAGGTCCACAGAGATGAAATATGTTCTATTATTATTTTTTTATGCTGTTCCAAAATGTATAAATACCAGTGCAAGCTTCTGATTTACATTAAGGTACATGTGATGCCACCCAGTGGTTTAGTTCTCTCAGGCATAATGACATCCACACAGAGATGGCCAGAACAAGGTTGGGCATTTTTACAGCTGCTGTTGGTGGCGTCTTTCTCTCAGGCTGAGGAGTTGGTGTGCAGGCAGAGAGGGGATCCTGAGAACCCTCAGCTATCTAACGATGGGGACATTATGCTGGGGGGAATCTTTTCTTTCCACAGCAGCTGGAAAGACAGACAGGATACCTACATGCATGAACCATTGCCACTGGAATGCAGCAGGTAAATTATATTGCAGAAAGATATTTAGATTTAAAAATATCTAAGAGGAAGTCGGTACAGATATAAAACATGCACAAAATAGGTGATCAAACTGAGGATTAAAGTGAGAAATACTTCATGTAGTGTGCATTAGTATCAACAAATGCGTTCATTTACTGTGCTATCGTTTCTATTTCAAGTGCCTCAAAAAGAAATAATTATAACTGTTTGCATTTAGTTTGAATTTCAGAGGGTTCCAGTTTGCCCAGGCTATGCTTTTTGCCATTGAGGAGATTAATAACAGCACAGACCTACTGCCTAGCATCTCTCTGGGCTACAAAATGTATGATGCTTGTGGCTCCATTGCCAGAAGTGTGAGGGTTGCACTGGCCTTGGCCAACGGTAATGAAATTGAATCTGCACCCTCTGATGCACCATGTACCAGACCTGCACAAGTGCAGGCCATTATGGGAGAAACCTCTTCCTCTCCCTGCATGGCAATAGCTACTGTCATCGGACCTTTTCATATCCCAATGGTGGGTAGGTTTGGTGAATAGTTTATATTTGTTAAACATTTGTATTCAGTAATTCTACCAGCTGCTCAGAGAAAATGTTGTGTGAATATTTTATGTTTTACATTTTTATCTTGGGAGGTGATTTCTTTTTTCTTTTAGATCAGCCACTTTGCCACCTGTGCTTGTCTCAGTGACAAAACCAAGTACCCATCCTTCCTCAGAACAATACCCAGTGACTACTATCAGAGCAGAGCTCTGGCCCAGTTGGTCAAGCACTTTGGTTGGACTTGGGTTGGAGCCATTAGAACCAATGATGATTATGGTAATAATGGCATGGCTACATTCACAGAAACAGCACAGCAGCTGGGCATCTGTCTGGAGTACTCAGTGTCTTTCTTTAGAACAGATCCACCAGACAAAATACAAAAGATAATTGACATTATCAAGGCTTCCACCTCCAAAGTGATTGTTGCTTTCCTCTCCCACATGGACATGGATGTGTTAATACATGAGTTGTCCAACTACAACATGACTGGGTACCAGTGGGTAGGTAGTGAGGGCTGGATCTTTGATTCCCAAACTGCAAAAATGGATAAGCATCACATTCTGGATGGTGCCATAGGCCTCTCCATTCCCAAAGCACATGTCAGCGGCATGAGAGAGTTCATACTCGATGTGAAACCACTCAATTCATCTAGTAATGAAATGTTTACAGAGTTCTGGGAGACGTTATTCAGCTGTAAGTTCAAGCAGTCAAAGTCATCAGCAGGGAATCAGAGAGAATGTACTGGACATGAGGATCTGACTGGAGTGCATAACAGCTTCACTGATATGTCACTCATGCCTATATTCAACAATGTCTACAAAGGAGTGTATGCTGTGGCCCACGCACTTCATAGTATTCTTGGCTGTAATGAAACATGTAACAACAAGGTGAAGCTAGATCCGTTCATGGTGAGTTCAACACTAAATACTTAAATTCTAGTTTTTACATTAGGTCACAAGAGAATCTGTTCCAATGTTTTTAAAAATGAGTGTTGCAGTCTGTCTATCATGCTGTTGGGCCAACAGGCCTACTAGACGTTTGTCAGATAATTAACCAAATGAATACCCATCTTCTTAGATTTTACAGCGTATAAAAAACATTCAATTCAAAACAAAGGAAGGAGATGAAGTTTACTTCAATGAGGATGGAGACCCAGCAGCAAAGTATGAAATTATAAACTGGCAGCCAACAGAAAATGGCATTGTTAACTTTGTCACAGTTGGTCTTCATGATGCATCTTTACCTGCAGACAAACAGCTGAATCTGCAAAATAAGTCTTTAATTTGGGCACAGAACTCAGAACAGGCAAGTTACCATGTCATCACTGTACTTTAAATTAGAGAATAATTGTTAATGTATCATATTTGGTTTCAGTGCTTCAAAATTGATAATAGAGTTTGCAAAGGCAACAACTTGATGAATACCAGTACAGTTTTCATTTACATTTCTCATACTTGTTTTGTGTATGCAGGTGCCTGTGTCAGTTTGCAGTGAGAAATGTCCCGCAGGAACTCGCAAGGTTCTCCAGAAAGGAAAGCCTGTCTGCTGCTATGACTGTATCAGATGTGCAGAGGGAGAAATAAGCAATATTACAGGTCTAGTAATGTTTAGTGTAAGGCTTTGCATTTCATTGTGCTGCAAAACAAAATTATCTTGATCACATGCCAATCGTATGAAATTATTTCCTAAATTTCCAAAGCAGGGAACCTGCCGCTGGGAAATATACACTCAGTGTGTTGTTGGTATTTTCATTAAAATATGTCTAATATCATTGCATCAAACATACATATACAGATGTATCCAAATGTATGGATGGTGAATGTTTATCGTACTAAGAGCATTAAAATTCTACTTTGAAAAACTTAACACAATAATGCATATCAAATAACCTATTTAATAAAGTGTAATGTTTAGAGCTCATGCTTGTGACTGAATCAATGATCATACTATGTTGCTGTCTGACAACTATACATCTATTATCAGGTAGTCATTCAGTGTGTATGTATAATATCTATAGAATAGATGCAAAAAAGGAAAAAAATCTACTTTGCAAGTCTGAAATCTGCTTTAATATTTTACTTTTCAGATTCTATCACCTGTGTGCGATGCCACCCAGAGTTCTGGTCAAATGAAAGAAGAGATGCCTGCGTAAAGAAAGAGGCAGAGTTTCTATCATATGAAGAAATTATGGGAGCATTGCTCACTGCAGCATCCCTGTTTGGAACATGTATGACTGCTGTTGTGGCATTTGTTTTTTTCAGATACAGGAAAACTCCTATTGTGAGGGCCAACAATTCTGAGCTGAGCTTCCTGCTGCTCTTCTCCTTGACCCTGTGTTTCCTGTGTTCTCTGACCTTCATCGGCCGGCCCTCTGAGTGGTCCTGCATGCTGCGACACACTGCGTTCGGCATCACCTTTGTCCTCTGTATCTCTTGTGTTCTGGGGAAAACTATAGTGGTGTTAATGGCCTTCAGAGCTACACTTCCAGGCAGTAATATAATGAAGTGGTTTGGGCCTGCACAGCAGAGACTCAGTGTTCTGGCTTTCACTCTCATACAGGTTGTTATATGTATCTTGTGGTTAACAATTTCTCCTCCTTTTCCATTGAAGAATTTTAAGGAATTCAAGGACAGAATCATCTTAGAGTGCGCTCTGGGCTCAGCTGTAGGTTTTTGGGCTGTACTTGGTTACATAGGACTTCTGGCCATGTTATGTTTTTTTCTTGCTTTTCTGGCTCGGAAACTGCCTGATAACTTTAATGAAGCCAAGTTTATCACCTTCAGCATGCTGATATTCTGCGCAGTCTGGATCACTTTTATTCCAGCGTATGTCAGCTCTCCTGGGAAGTTCAGTGTTGCTGTAGAAATATTTGCTATTCTGGCCTCTAGTTTTGGACTTCTCATTTGTATTTTTATTCCAAAATGTTACATTATCTTACTGAAGCCAGAGAAGAATACAAAAAAGAATATGATGGGGAAGGTGGCACCAAAATTATTCTGAAGTTAAAATAATAATGTGGTGGCAAAGGCATGCCAATGCGATTATAATTTTTTACATAATTAGTTGACCTGACGGTCAAGCAGACACTTACATTCATTTTAAAGAAGACTGTACCACTGTATTGTACCGCTAATTTTTCCTACTATCATTCATTTTGTGATATAGCATATGGACATTCAACACAAGATAATACACAATTATATCAACCAATATATATAATGAATAAATGCACAAACCTAATACCGGATTTCTTACTGCCTTCATAACAAAATAGAGTTTATAAAGTGTGATCAAACAATAAAATTTATGTTTTCAAGGACAACAACATCTGCAGCTTGTTTGGTTTTGTCTCCGATACCCCTCCTTGCTGTTGAAGGTGTCCAATACCCTGCCATGAAATTTACAGCACTTTTCCACTGTGTGATACCTAGTCAACTCCACCCTACTTGACTACTCATTTTTGGTTCTTTTTCCACTGCAGATAGTACCCAGTCAATGCAGCGTCGTTTCTATGGTGACAATCCACAAAAGCTATCATGACGTCATCTTCAACATGACATACATGAGCAATGGAGGATATCAAAAGGATACCAAACGGAGAAACATCTGCACCTCATCAATTGACCGCAGTGTTGTTTTGTGGGTTGCAATACTAAAAGTATCATACAATAAATAATAAGCTTTTGCTTCGTCATTGCTGGACACAAGTGAAGTCAAGCAAATGGGGTTTCAGCTTTCACTCGAATTTGGAACGTGTGTCCATAGTTCCAAGCATCAGCTGGGTCATGGTTGGCCATCTTAAGGCCAGGAACACACTGGATGCATGGTGTGTGTGTGTGTGTGTGTGTGTGTGGCGGCTGCAGAATGTCTTGGTTTTTCCATCAGAGTACATGTTTTTGGGTTACAGACACGCATGGCCTCACTTTATACAGGGATTCGGCGTGTCACTTTTTTTTTTTTTTTTTTTTTTTTTTTTTTTTAAGCGTGGTGCACACCTCCCAGCAGATATAGACAGAAAAGACCTGTTGATAGTCATTGACATCATAGCAGCAACATAAAAACTGACACCTTCCACTTTAGTTGTCAAAGTCTAGGTTGAATCTGAATGTGTCAGACATGAAAAGATATAAATATATATTTAACGATTTTAGCAGCTGCATGTGGAGACAGTGGCACTTTAGTGGTGTTTTTTGACTGAAATAATTCAGAAATTAATTTATAATGAAAAGAAATTTATCATTCCAGTAACCTGCAAACTCTACGTAGAAAGATAGAGCTGGCGGTAGCAGCAACACAGCAGACATGCAGCCAGTGTGAACCCACACGTGCTTCTCCACAGTAGGTAAGCCATGGCACCACCACGCAGGTTTTGTGAGGTTACTGTGAACTTGACCTTTGACCACTGAAATCTAAAATCAGTTCATTGAGTCAAAAGGAAAACATTTGTGCCAAAGTTGAGATGATTGCCTTGAGTAGCTGAGATAACTGTTCACAAGACCGAATTCATTTTTTGTGGTCACTGTGACGTTCACCTTTAAAAACCAAAATCTAGTCAATTTGTCCTTGGGTCCAAGTGGACGTTTGTGCCAAATGTAATGAAATTCCCTTAATGTGTTACAGATATACTGCATTCACAAGGCCAAAACAGTGTTTTTTGAGGTCACTGTGACCTTGACCTTTGACCACCAAAATCTAATCACTTCATATTTGAGTCCAAGTGAACTTTTCTGCCTAATTTGAGGAAAATCCCTTAATGCATTGCTGAGAATGAGATGTACCATACATATGTAAGGACAGACAACCTTTGGTACAGGTAACACTGTCAGTCACCATGCTGTTAGCTCTGATTTCCTAAATACCACTTGATTTCATCAAACTCCTTTTTAATCTTAATCTTATTTTTAATCTAATTCTTAAAGACCCCCTCCAATGAAAATCAAGTTTTTAATCTTGTTAACATGTATATATGGTGTTTTTTTATGTAGTACATGACAAATAATAAGCAGTCAATGTCATGAATGTGTATTTCCACCTTGGAACTGCAGTGAACTAATGAATCTCATAAAAACAGATTCATACAGCCATAGTTAATTCATTGTAGAGTCTACCTAAGGAACCAATCCTGTCAACCCCGTTATATAGTTCCCAACCATCACCCACTAAATCTATCAAAAGGATAACAGAAGATTGGACATAAACCAAAATTTAGAGGAAGTCACAGAGAAGGGGGTAAATAAAAATGGCCAAATGAGAAATTCTTAGAAGAGGCAAGACCAACAACACAAAACTCAGAGAACCAACTGAAGGTGTTACCTCTCTGACAGCAAAAAAAAAAAAACAAATGAACAAGGAAACCAAACCTCCTTATAAAACCTCCTCAGCTAATTGCCACCAGCTGAGGGAGATCCCAGGTGCATCCCATTGCTCCTGATTAGCTGGGGAACCTGTGACCTAAATTCTGATCTCCATATGATCTCTATATCCATAACACCTCCCCCCTTAAAAGATAACAAAACTGTATAACAGATTTGTTGGCATGACACAAAAGAAACTCCCACTATATTATAAACAAAAGTAAATGTTGCTCACATTAACCAAATGGATCAAGATGCTTGAACAGGCCCCAAAACCATAAATGTCCAAAACATCAACTTAAATAGCCCGTACCCACACTGGGTGACAGTCAAACAAATTTCAAATACATTTTTCATTGTTTTCTTTCGAACACAAAATCACTAAGTCACAAAAATGAATCATTACAGCACAAAGTAAATTAACTTTTGACATGCACAAAAAAAACCCCAAAAAAACAAAAAAAAACTTCTAGCTTCAAGCTACTAAATTGTCCTTCCCTTTCACATGCTTGATTTCAAGCGATAGCTCTTTCAGGGCTAAACTCCTGATGAGCCATATTCCCTGCATGCTCTAAGTTGCTCTAATTTCCAAATGAAGTGGTATTGGGACCACTATTTGAGATACTGTTGACCTGGCACCTTCCGACAGGGCACGGGGTTGCAATTTTCCTCATCAAAACACCACTCCTCTTATAGTTAGTTATGGTTCTGTAAACCAATTCATCTCCACTCCCTGCCTTAGAGTGCTATTATCACTCTCCATTTCCTTGGTTAATGGTAACACACCCTTCAGCAAGATGGATTGCAATGCTGCTGTGTCTTGCAGTATTGTCACAGGTTGCTTGCTAGCATTGTCTCCTGGTAGAGACACAAATCCTTCTAATATAAAAGGCTTAAACTCATCTGGGACTTCCTCCTCTACAGATTCAGAATCTGGGAGCAAAGTTTTATCAATCAGGGGACCTCCCAGCAAAGCTACAGTTTTCGGTTTCTGATCTTTTTTCGATAAAACTATGCATTCATGGATAATATGAACTTTTGTGTGTCAGTAGTGACATTCTATTTGGCTTAGGGTCTTCTTGTGCCTTGGTTTTGTTGCCATGTTTATGGTGTTGGTGCTTGGTGACTTTGATGTGAATGTAGGCTTATGAGTAAGAGTAAACTCATCAGCCAGAACAGCGGTTCTGGAACAGCAGTCCAATTGGGCAGAGCAAATACCTGATTCAGGATCTCTCAATGAGGAAGTAAGCATAGATGTGGGTCTAGCTCCAGTTTTCCAATGTTAAACAAAATATTAACCATAACAAAGTATTTTTGCATACTTTAAAACATCTCTGGAGAGGAACTTTAACTAATTTCCCCTCCGATGCATTATACTAATGTTTATCCTCTTGATGAATATTGCCCTCACTTTATGCTCTTTTCCTCCCCCTGTTGGTTAATGCACAGTGAGAAATCGTATACCTTCTATTTTTTGGGATAGGTTTCCTTCATATTGGAAGCACCTAATTCAGAGGACTGTTTCCCATGGTGAGCAACCTTTTGCTGGGGCTGAAATGCTAACGTCTACTCCTCCTGTTAAGAATATATTTTGGATTTAACTTAAATTATTTTCTCTTTGTCTTTCATGAGTTTTATATGTGCATTCACCAGTGGGACACAAACACGACTCCAAATCAATGCTAATATCACTCTATGTCAAATGAATGTATAAGCAACTGTTTGCTAACTAGACCAACATATCAACTTAAGGAGATCATAATGTTTACAGCATGTGGTGCTGCCCCCAGATGGCCAAAAAATATAAAGTGCAGGTTTAACATGACTATATTTTTTACCGATTTGTAATGAACCAATTATTGTACATTTGTGGGAATTTCACAGAGCATGTTTAAAGGCTATTTTTTAAAATTTTACTTACAGTAACCTTTGTCCCACATTATTTTCACTGTTTAAAATGTAAGTATTAATTCAAATGTAAACTGCATCTTCAAAATGTAAAAATGATCATTAAAAATCGAAAAAGAAATGTGCGGCACAACTGAATATTTTTTTCTCATAACACACAAACACACCAAACATACTTAAGATAGGCAGCAACCCAAAACTCTTTCTGTTTGGGCACCTCCCTCCTCTCGCCCCAACTTCAAGGTCCACAGAGGTGAAATATCACTCATCTGTTGTTTTTTATATGCTGTACCAAAATGTATAAATACCAGTGCAAGCTTTTGATTTACATTAGGGTACATGTGATGCCAGCCTGTGGTTTACTTCTCTCTGACAGTATGATGTCCACACAGCGGTGGTCAGAGCAGGGTTGGGCATTTTTACAGCTGTTGTTGGTGGCGATTTTCTCCCAGGCTGAGGAGTTGGTGTGCAGGCAGAGAGGGGATCCTGAGAACCCTCAGCTGTCGAAGAATGGGAACATTATATTGGGGGGAATCTTCTCTTTCCACAGCAGCTGGAAAGACAGGCAGGATACCTACATGCATGAACCATTGCCACTTGAATGCACCAGGTAAATTTAATGAAATTAAAATGAGAAACATTCCCCATTATGTGCATTAATAACAATGCTTTCATTTATTGTGATATTGTTTCTATTTCTGCTATTACGAGTACAGCTCTTAAAAACTGTAATTTTCAAGTTTGAATTTCAGAGAGTTCCAGTTTGCTCAGGCTATGATTTTTGCCACTGAGGAGATTAATAACAGCACAGACCTACTGCCTGGCATCTCTCTCGGCTACAAAATGTATGATACTTGTGGCTCCATTGCCAGAAGTGTGAGGGTTGCACTGGCCTTGGCCAACGGTAATGAAATTGAATCTGCACCCTCTGATGCACCATGTACCAGACCTGCACAAGTGCAGGCCATTATGGGAGAAACCTCTTCCTCTCCCTGCATGGCAATAGCTACTGTCATCGGACCTTTTCATATCCCAATGGTGGGTAGGTTTGGTGAATAGTTTATATTTGTTAAACATTTGTATTCAGTAATTCTACCAGCTGCTCAGAGAAAATAATGTTGTGTGAATATTTTACGTTTTACATTTTTATCTTGGGAGGTGATTTCTTTTTTCTTTTAGATCAGCCACTTTGCCACCTGTGCTTGTCTCAGTGACAAAACCAAGTACCCATCCTTCCTCAGAACAATACCCAGTGACTACTATCAGAGCAGAGCTCTGGCCCAGTTGGTCAAGCACTTTGGTTGGACTTGGGTTGGAGCCATTAGAACCAATGATGATTATGGTAATAATGGCATGGCTACATTCACAGAAACAGCACAGCAGCTGGGCATCTGTCTGGAGTACTCAGTGTCTTTCTTTAGAACAGATCCATCAAAGAAAATACAAAAGATAATTGACATTATCAAGGCTTCCACCTCCAAGGTGATTGTTGCTTTCCTCTCCCACATGGACATGGATGTGTTAATACATGAGTTGTCCAACTACAACATGACTGGGTACCAGTGGGTAGGTAGTGAGAGCTGGATCTTTGATTCCCAAATTGCAGAAATGGATAAGCATCACATTCTGGATGGTGCCATAGGCCTCTCCATTCCCAAAGCACATGTCAGCGGCATGAGAGAGTTCATACTCGATGTGAAACCACTCAATTCATCTAGTAATGAAATATTTACAGAGTTCTGGGAGACGTTATTCAGCTGTAAGTTCAAGCAGTCAAAGTCATCAGCAGGGAATCAGAGAGAATGTACTGGACATGAGGATCTGACTGGAGTGCATAACAGCTTCACTGATATGTCACTCATGCCTATATTCAACAATGTCTACAAAGGAGTGTATGCTGTGGCCCACGCACTTCATAGTATTCTTGGCTGTAATGAAACATGTAACAACAAGGTGAAGCTAGATCCGTTCATGGTGAGTTCAACACTAAATACTTAAATTCTAGTTTTTACATTAGGTCACAAGAGAATCTGTTCCAATGTTTTTAAAAATGAGTGTTGCAGTCTGTCTATCATGCTGTTGGGCCAACAGGCCTACTAGACGTTTGTCAGATAATTAACCAAATGAATACCCATCTTCTTAGATTTTACAGCGTATAAAAAACATTCAATTCAAAACAAAGGAAGGAGATGAAGTTTACTTCAATAAGTATGGAGACCCAGCAGCAAAGTATGAAATTATAAACTGGCAGCCAACAGAAAATGGCATTGTTAACTTTGTCACAGTTGGTCTTCATGATGCATCTTTACCTGCAGACAAACAGCTGAATCTGCAAAATAAGTCTTTAATTTGGGCACAAAACTCAAAACAGGTAAGTTACTATGTCATCACTGTAATTTAAATTAGAGAATAATTGTATATGTATCATATTTGGTTTCAGTGCTTCAAAATTGATAATAGAGTTTGCAAAGGCAACAACTTGATGAATACCAGTACAGTTTTCATTTACATTTCTCATACTTGTTTTGTGTATGCAGGTGCCTGTGTCAGTTTGCAGTGAGAAATGTCCCGCAGGAACTCGCAAGGTTCTCCAGAAAGGAAAGCCTGTCTGCTGCTATGACTGTATCAGATGTGCAGAGGGAGAAATAAGCAATATTACAGGTCTAGTAATGTTTAGTGTAAGGCTTTGCTACTGAATGTGACGGAAAAGAAAATTCTACACATTGTCATGTTCACATGCTAATTTTAAGAATCGTGTACCCTCTTAAAGTAATATTGCAGTGATGCTCTTTGTAGCTGTATTTGAGCATGCAGTCATCTATTTATTATCTGGTAATCATGTAGTGTCTGTCCTCTATGCATGGACAAGATTCAGCATAAAGACAAAATAAAAAGACAAAAGACAAATGTATTCAACATCTATCAAACATACACATACAAATACAGATATATTCAAATGTATGGAGAGTGAATAGAATTGTATTTATGGTACTAGGAGCTTTAAAATTGTACTTTGGAAAAATACAATACTATTTGTAAAATACACTCTCTAATAAATTAACAAAGTTTCGATTTTATGCTTATGACTGGATCATTGATGATCATGCCATGGAGCTGTCATACAGTTATCCGTCTATCATCCATCAGCACTGCATGTATTGTATAATATGCATAGAATAGGTGTAAAAAATAAATAAGTAACAAGGAAAGAAATAAATCTACTCAGCAAGTCTAATACCTGCTTTAAAATTACTTTTCAGATTCTATCACCTGTGTGCGATGCCACCCAGAGTTCTGGTCAAATGAAAGAAGAGATGCCTGCATAAAGAAAGAAGCAGAGTTTCTAACATATGAAGAAATTATGGGAGCATTGCTCACTGCAGCATCCCTGTTTGGAACATGTATGACTGCTGTTGTGGCATTTGTTTTTTTCAGATACAGGAAAAGTCCTATTGTGAGGGCCAACAACTCTGAGCTGAGCTTCCTGCTGCTCTTCTCCTTGACCCTGTGTTTCCTGTGTTCTCTGACCTTCATCGGCCGGCCCTCTGAGTGGTCCTGCATGCTGCGACACACTGCGTTCGGCATCACCTTTGTCCTCTGTATCTCTTGTATTCTTGGGAAAACTATAGTGGTGTTAATGGCCTTCAGAGCTACACTTCCAGGCAGTAATATAATGAAGTGGTTTGGGCCTGCACAGCAGAGACTCAGTGTTCTGGCTTTCACTCTCATACAGGTTGTTATATGTATCTTGTGGTTAACAATTTCTCCTCCTTTTCCATTGAAGAATTTTAAGGAATTCAAGGACAAAATCATCTTAGAGTGCGCTCTGGGCTCAGCTGTAGGTTTTTGGGCTGTACTTGGTTACATAGGACTTCTGGCCATGTTATGTTTTTTTCTTGCTTTTCTGGCTCGGAAACTGCCTGATAACTTTAATGAAGCCAAGTTTATCACCTTCAGCATGCTGATATTCTGCGCAGTCTGGATCACTTTTATTCCAGCGTATGTCAGCTCTCCTGGGAAGTTCAGTGTTGCTGTAGAAATATTTGCTATTCTGGCCTCTAGTTTTGGACTTCTCATTTGTATTTTTATTCCAAAATGTTACATTATCTTACTGAAGCCAGAGAAGAATACAAAAAAGAATATGATGGGGAAGGTGGCACCAAAATCATTCTGAAAAGCTTAACTAATATGGTGGCAAAGACATTCCAATGCCATTATAATGTTTACATAATAATTTGTTGACCTGACTGTCAAGTAGACACTTACATTCATTTTAATGAAGATTTGTATTGTATCTCTGTAATATGTTCTACTGTTTATCATTTAATTAGGGACATAGCAAATGGAGGTGACAGAATTTTACAGTATCATATCAACCAATATATATAGTATATATATATATATATATATATATATATATACAGTATATATATACTGTATATATATCACACTATTTAACACAGTGTATAACATGTAAACAAGCAATAAAACTTTTGTTTTCATGAACAAAAACATCTTTGGCTACTTGTTTGGTTTAATCTCCCAAGGGTTGAGTTCAACCCCTCCTTGTTGTTGAAGGTGTATAAAGACCTGCCATGAGATTTACAGTGTGTTGGCTTGGCCTGAAGAGCAGAGCTATGCCTTTCTTGAGACTGCTCTTCTCGCTTCTGCTAATAGGGAAGGGAGACTCTGTGTGTCGACTGCAAGGCTCAGTACAACCACCCGAACTGGCCCAGGATGGCGATCTTGTTATTGGAGGCATTTTTTCATTTCGCACAGGGCAGGATTATGTAACTAACACATTTCAGTCAGTTCCAGAAGTACGAAAGTGCAAAAAGTATGTATGTTTTAAATGGTTTATGTGTCTATGTGTATTATGTACTGAATTTGAGACATTAACCCACTGATATATTATTTCACCCTGTCTGTCACCACTCCAGCTTCAACTTAAGAGAATTCAAATTTGCTCAAACAATGATCTTTGCCATAAATGAGATCAACAATTATCCTGAAATGCTGCCTAATGTTAAACTTGGCTACAAGATTTATGATAACTGTGGAACTATGGACATACTGAGAGCGGCACTGGCATTGGTGAGTGGACTAAAGGGAGAAGTCAGAGATGACAACTGCACTAAAGCTGAGACAGTACAAGCCATCTTGGGACATTCAGGATCAAGACCAACTATTGCATTTGAACAGGTTGTTGGAAGGTTTCATATACCTGTGGTAAGTAAAAGAAGAAAAGCAAATAAAGTTAGTGTAAGGTGTTATTTATTATTGGGTTGACCTCATATACTTACAGTATATTACTCTGTTCAGAAAAATCATTACTATTGGATGAATTTAAAGGTGATTATGCTTGACTGTTCAATGTATGCTGTGTCTCTGCCAGTCAGATGTTTGTATATTTCATTGCAGATTAGCCATTTTGCCACCTGTGCCTGTCTGAGCAACAAGAAAGAGTATCCCACATTCTTCAGAACGATTCCCAGTGACTACTACCAGAGCAGAGCCTTGGCAAAGCTGGTCAGGCACTTTGGTTGGACCTGGATTGGGGCTATAGCTGTAAATAATAAATACGGCCTCAATGGCGTAGCTGCATTTGTCCAAGGTGCACAAGAAAATGGAGTGTGCATTGAGTATTCTGAAGCATTTTCATCATCAGATCCACCTGATAGACTACAGAGAATAATAGAGATCATTAAGCATGGCACCTCCAAAGTTATCATGGCTTTTATGTCTCACAGAGAAATTAAGTTGCTCTCAACAGCACTGTACAAACAGAATGTTACAGGACTGCAGTGGGTTGGCAGTGATGCCTGGATCACAGATCACTCTCTGACTGACAGCGAGGGACACAGCATCCTGGTGGGTTCACTAGGCTTCACTGTCAGCCGGGCTCAGATCCCCGGGCTGGAGGAGCACCTGAGGGAGCTTCTCCCCTCACAGTTCCCTGACAGTCAGTTTGTCAGAGATTTCTGGGAAAACACGTTCGACTGCTCTCTGAATGAAACTGCAAACACACAAAGAAAGCCATGCAGCGGCTTTGAGAGCTTACAAAATGTTGAATCACAGTTCACTGATGTGTCTGAGCTGAGATTCACTAACAATGTGTACAAGTCAGTTTATGCAGTGGCTCATGCTCTTGACAACCTGATCAAATGTGAGGATGGTAAAGGGCCCTTTTCAACCGGGGGCTGTGCTGATATCAAACACATTCAACCATGGCAGGTGAGGAACCATCAGTCAAGTGTGACAGTGAGTGTGACAAGCAGGAATCTGTCATTTAATCTCTGTACAACTTCCTAACTAGGTTCTGCAATATCTCAGCACTGTGAATTTCACCACTGGGGAAGGGGAGAGAGTTTATTTTGACAAAAATGGAGACTCACCAGCAAGATATGAACTTGTTAATTTACAAATGACCAACAAAGGAACAATGGATGGAATAACAGTTGGCATTTATGATGCCTCTTTTCCAGAGAGTCGTCAGTTTATAATGAATAAAATCCCAGTTGTCTGGGGAAATGGGCTGACTGAGGTAAGGCAGAGACCGAAGTTTAGACTTAACTGTTCACTGATTTATTGAAAACTGCTTAATGTGAATGTTGGGTTTTATATTTCTGATGTGTATTAAACTTTACATATAGTACAAATTGCATACGAATTGTGTTTATGAATTATGTAGGAGGTGCCTGTGTCAGTCTGCAGTGAGAGCTGTTTGCAAGGAACTCATAAGGTCCTCCAGAAAGGAAGGCCAGTCTGCTGTTATGATTGCATACCCTGTCCAGCAGGCGAGATCAGTAATTTAACAGGTAAATAGACAGAATGCCAGTATTTAGTCTGCTGTTTGAAAACAGAAAACCAGTGCAGTGCAGTTTAACATCCATTTAATAATCACATTTCTCTATATTGTTTTTCATTTTGCAGATTCAATACACTGTATGAAATGTCCACCTGAATACTGGTCCAACAGCCAAAGAGATGCCTGCATCCCCAAAGCAATAGAATTCTTGGTGTATGATGAAATCCTGGGGATGCTTTTAGCATTATTTTCATTGCTGGGAGTTTTTGTGACTATGATCACAACACTAGTCTTCTACTGCCACAAAGAAACCCCACTAGTACGAGCCAACAACTCTGAGCTGAGCTTCCTGCTGCTCTTCTCCTTGACCCTGTGTTTCCTGTGTTCTCTGACCTTCATTGGCCGGCCCTCTGAGTGGTCCTGCATGCTGCGACACGCTGCGTTCGGCATCACCTTTGTCCTCTGTATCTCTTGTGTTCTGGGGAAAACTATAGTGGTGTTAATGGCCTTCAGGGCTACACTTCCAGGCAGTAATGTAATGAAGTGGTTTGGGCCTGCACAGCAGAGACTCAGCGTTGTGGCTTTCACTCTCATACAGGTTTTGATTTGTATTCTTTGGCTGACAATTAGCCCGCCATTTCCCTTCAAAAATCTGTTGCTCTATCAGGATAGAATTATCTTAGAATGTGATCTTGGCTCAGCTGTAGGCTTCTGGGCTGTGTTGGGGTATATAGGACTCCTGGCTGTGCTATGCTTCGTCCTTGCTTTTCTGGCTCGGAAGCTGCCTGATAATTTCAATGAAGCCAAATTCATCACCTTCAGCATGTTGATATTCTGTGCAGTCTGGATCACCTTCATCCCAGCGTATGTCAGCTCTCCTGGGAAGTTCACTGTGGCTGTGGAGATATTTGCTATTCTGGCCTCCAGCTATGGGCTGCTCTTCTGCATTTTTCTGCCAAAATGCTTTATAATTCTGTTTAGGCCTGAGCAGAACACTAAGAAACACATAATGGGAAAGACATCTAATAATGATATACATTATTAAGCATTCTTAGTTCATTTTTAAAGTAATTCTTTCTCTATTGCTGCAGTGTTCTTCCTGTGACCAAATCTGTGCTATTATTATTTGTTTTGTTGAATAAATCTTTAAACATATTCAAATGGTTCTGTTATTATTCAGACATTTATACTGCATCTAAAGTAAGAAAGTCAGAAATTCTGAGAAAATTGTTCATATATAGCCTACATATTCGACACTATAACAATCAGTAAAATAATTCCCTATATCATGAAAGTGATATAGAAAGCCACCAGCACTAACAGCAGCAATATATATTTTATGTTAGTTTTTTCTGTAGTTGCAGCAGTAGCATCAGCAGTTTGGTATAATAAAAGAAGCCAGACAAATTCTGGAACTACTATGCAAGTAGCATTTTCAGTTGGAGATAGTTCAGCTGTTGGATCTGGACTCATGCTTAATATTACAGCCTGCTAACAGTGCAATTTTATTTAACCAATGAAAACCTTATACCTACCAGTGCAAACAAATTATGAAGAAACTTGTATTGCCTTCAAAGGAGGCAAAAAGAGAAGTTCGTGTTTGTGAGCACTCACAGCACATTTCATATCAGTTGCCTGAGATTTGACTTAATTTCTTGTTTGAAACCTTTGGCAATTTTGAAGAGCCAAAATCATCAAAATCAACAGTATTGACAGTATTACAAGAAAAAGAATTGTGTTTTTAAGGCAAGCACATCAATGGTAAGCCAAAATGTACTTATTGCAGCACCCCCTAGAAGTCCAAATTTGATTGACTGCAATGGATGAATGTTTTCAAAAGTTTGACATTTGACAACATTTGTGAGACTTGGTCTGAAGATCATCACTGCCCACTTTGGTAAAAAATTTGTCTGAGGATTAGCAAAAATGCACGTTTACATAAAATCCAATATGGCAGAAATTGACATAATAAGGTTCACTGAACCCGGCTTGATCCAAGGAATCCAGTGGTATCTCCTTTTTGAAAATACGGTTCAAAAGTTACATGGGTGAGCACGCCTGCCGCCTGCCACCTGTTGGTGGTGCTAAAGGGCTTGAGGCACAGACATGAAACTTGGTGGAAGGCATGAGGGGAGTGTCCTAGTGTGCCAAATTTAAAAAGTTTTTACCATACAGTTCTAGGGGCTACCATAAACTGCCATAGACCTTGGCATAAGACCAAAAATTAGATGAAGAAGAAAAGATAGAAACACACCTGGTGCCTATGCACAAAATCAAGGGCCTTAAAACCTCAACTTTTTGTTGAAAAAAAGTTATGTGTTGGGGCACCATGGTGGCTCACCTGGTAGAGTGCATAATATTTAGGCTCAGTCTTTACCGCAGCGCCCTGGGTTCAATTCTAACTCAGGCCTTTTGCTGCATGTCATTCCCTTGCTCTTCCCTAACTTTACTGTCTCTCTCTCACTGTCTCTATTGCAATAAAGCCAAAAATAGAGAAATAAAAAAGTCTTGGACCTTCAGCCACCCCTTCGAAGGATGTGGCCCCTTATTTGGGACACAGCTAGTGTGTCCGCACTGAGATTTGTGAACGTATTACAAAGAATAATTTCATGCAGAAACCGTTGTCAGCTTTACAGCTTGCTTTTGTCTGCCAATTCTTAAAACTTACTTTTGCATATTTCAGCAGTCTCCTGATTTGCCATACATAACCTCTCATCACCTGTGACCAAAATTGCCAAAATATCACTGATATTTGTGTGTCAGCCATTTTGTGATATCTTGCAGCTTATTATTGTACCTGCCCATTATCGACATCCATAACTGCAATTTTCAGTTTTCTCAAACATCCAAAGGGAATCTGAAAAGTTAAACAATAGCAGATAGAGGGGAAGTGAAGGGAAAGAAAATGAGTACAAGCTTCATGTTCTTTTTATTTCTTAAAGATGATGAAAAGTTGTGCATGTTGGGCTTAATAATAACTCAAGGTATGGGTTGGTGATTTTGAATATGATGCAAGGTGTAACCGGTAGGTTAGGTCCTCCCCGCCACTGGGGGTTGCTGTGTAATCACTGCAGCATCCCAGCTCCTTCCAGTCCTACACCTGCAGCAAGTTCCCCAATTAGCAGCACATAAATACTGGTGGTAGCACTAACCATTCAGATCTTTTTGCTGCTGTTCCTGGTTTGGTGCCATTACACTTGCTGGAACCAACAAATGCTGTCTGTGCCCCCATGGTTGCCACATCATATGCATTGATTGGGTATCATACAGCCAAGGTGATTGCCACTGCTGCTTTGTACTTGTTGAAACTCACTTGAATTTTTAATTTATTTTATTGAGTTTTAAGCACTGGGTTTTCTTCAGTGATTTTAGTCTATTTATGTTTTTCATATATCTGTAATTTGTTTATATTTTGGTCTAGTGGTGGGGGTTATTTTATATATTTCGTGATTGTTTTAAAATAATTTGATTCATACAGAAGTGGTTTAGCGCTAACCTTTAAAGGGTGGCCTTGTGATTTTATTTATTTATTTGCTTGTGTGCTTTTATATTTTATGATTTGTTTGTTGTGCAGTAGTCTAACGCCAACCTAGTAGTGCAACCCCTTTTGTATGTTTCCGTTTTAGTCCAGCTCTCCACCTCCCTATTGATTTTTTTATAGTTCTTTTCTCAGTTCAGTTTTTGAACTATTCTAAAATCACTGAAGTCTATATATTGACCAATCTTCAGTTTGATGTTATTTTATTGTCACTGTATTGTGTTAAACATTGCATCGCTGAAGGAAATTAAATGTAAAAAAAACTTTCTATCTCAAAACTAAGTCTCTGTTAAATCTTTTGTGAAACTTACTTGTGTGGTCAAAGTAGAGTTCAATAATACTGTGTATTCCCTGGGTGGAACTCCCAGGGTGGCGTTGTCGGGTTTGTGTTTAATTTAGCTCGAGTTTTAGCCAAGACCTGATCAGGTTACAAAGGTAACCAGTGGTTAGTGTGCAGGTTTTACCATAATCTAATACCACCTTTAGCTGTGTTACCAAAACTGATGACAAATGTCAGCCACTAAAATATCATCCCATTCAGAACAAATATTTATGAAGAATTGTTTGACAACTGTGTAACTGAGAGACTTTATGTTAGCACTTGTAAAATATAGTTCTGATAAGGGTCACAAAAGCACAAGGCCTGCAGTCAACACCCAGATTTCCCCTGGCAGTCATATTGAAAAATATTTGTGCTGACAATGTTTCTCTCAAGTTCAGATAGTTAAACTACACAATGATGCAACACAACGGAAAAGGTTACATGTTTACACAAAAACAACACTGACACTGACAGAACAAGATAGATAAGTCCCCATCTGTTGTGCACATGACTTTATTACCCAGTGGCTTGACTCCAGTGGGAAAACTGGCACAGGGCCCCTTAAGGCAGACACAACAGATTGTTTCAACAGGAACAACAGGTGGCATGTTGCTTCAAGCTGAAAAAAACAGGGTCTTTACTAATCAACACCTTTGTCACAACATGTAAATGTTAAATTTAAATCAATTAAGGGTTTGTTTTGATCTCTCTCTACCTTCCTCGTTATTTTTTTTCTTAGCTCTAACCCCAGGTCGACTGTACCATGCCGCTGATTGCCTTATTAGCAATCTAAACTAATGTTGTAACTTCAAATGTTTGACAAAGTATAATTAAAAACAGGGTGAAAATTCATTAAAATGTAAGCACTATTATATAATATGATAGCTATTGTTTCTGATTATTCTTCAGTTGGACAGCCAGCTCCTGTCCGGTGTTCTTCAGTGTGTGTGTTAGTATCCAGTTGCTGTCCATAAAGACTTAGTTCCAAACATTACGCAATATTATAAAGTGCAAATCAAATAATTTCATAGCCCCAACAAATGCATCACACCATGTATCCTGTTTTTTCTGATTGCTCAGATACAGTGTGCCAGGCCTACATGACACCACATAAGGAACACTCGGCCATTTTTTGTTTTGGATTCAATTTAGATTTTTCATTGATCACAAACAAGAAATAACTAAACTACTGAGTGTTATACTTTTTTTTGCTTTCAACCTTTATTAATTCAGGGTAGTTTCAGTCAGAGACAACTTCTCTTTTCATGATAAAATTACAATTACGACATACACATTACAAACACTCAGAAATGGAAGCAGCCCAGTACAACCACAGTCTGATCTGCTTGCCATGGACATTAGTCTTGCTCAAGGGCACCACATTGATGGAGGGTTAAATCTGTGTGGCACTTTTTCCACCCTGATTTAATCCTACTTGTCACAAGTTTGCTTCTCTACCCTTCAGGCCATCACTGCCCTCATCTTGACATACTTCTGAAACTCTCATGAAGACCATACCCACAAAACTTTTGAAAATGTTGAAATAATGTTTGATATGCATCTAGATCTGGGTTGACTTCAGAACACAAACATTGATATAATCACGGTGGACAGTAGATGTGTTCCATGTATGATTTTGTTTTTCATTCAAATGATTTCAATTTTTCCATGAGAAACTAATAAAAAAATACAATATAAAGAAATCATGACCTAACTTTCTTTGAAATTGAAATATCCTGCTGAGGTATTGTAACAACCAATAGAAAACATGACCTCCTGTCACAGAGGGAAAAATGGATTTCAGCTGTAGTTACTGATAACAAATATTGTTCAACTCACTGCATCCCATATATTTTAATTGACAAATATGTGGGATCCCTTGTTAGGGACCAAGCAGTGAGGCAAAAAGAACACAGGAATTGCTGTTGAAAAACCAGGAGTTGTATTTACCCGAACATTACAAAACAAGAGTATAATAATTAGGCCTATAAAAAAGGTCAACAAAACATAACTATACTCAAGGTAACCACTAAACAACATGTTAACTGAACAAACTGACCCAACACAATGAGACATGAGGGAACATGTATAGTGGCTTGGCCAAACCAAAATGGACTCCAACTATAACTTAACACTAAGCAAAGCTAACTTAACCCAAAATCCCCCCATGATGTTTGGGTGTGGTTGACTGCAAATAAAAATAACCTGTATTAATAACTAATAGAGGTGAATAAGGATTTAAATGATATTACCTTGTGTGGTTGTTCCCTTGTGTGACTGTGGCCATCACATTCCCATAAAAATATAAAAAAGAAAAAATGTAAACATTAAAACATATCTGTTTGAGTTTTGAATACAAAACTAATACCTTAGATAGTCTAAAGTAACAACAAAGAAATAAGACACATAAAAAGAAATATATTCTGTGAGTATGCCCACTGTATTCGATAACTGTACACGCCACACCTCTTTTTCTTTTTCCGTGGGGTAATTAAACTCCCTAAAACAGCAGGTCCATGGATGTGAGTGTGGACATGAACTAGATTAAACATGCATATGCAGGGTATAAAGAGTGCAATGGGTGACAGAGTTCACAAGGCCAGCCTGCAGAGCGTAGCAATGCCATTGCTGAAGCTGGTCCTCCTGCTTCTTCTGATCAGGAGGGTGACTCCTGTGTGCCGGCTGCAGGGAACGGCACAACAACCTGAGCTGAGCAAGGCTGGAGACTTCATCTTAGGTGGCATTTTCACCTTTCGCACAGGGTACAGAGGCAGGGTGCCCACGTTTCAATCATTACCCAATCCTCCAACATGCCTGCAGTAAGTATGTGATTATTTGGTTTTACTTTGATTTTGTTCTATTATGTACTTTTTTTTTATAATTTGTGCAAATTAATTAATTTCGTATGCTTTTTTTTTCTAGCATCAATGTAAGAGAATTCAAATTTGCACAGACCATGATCTTTGCAATTGAGGAAATAAATCAAAATCCTGCAATTCTCACAAACCACAAGCTTGGCTACAAGATATACAATTCCTGTGGAATGACAAACATTATGAAATCTGCTATAGATTTAGCCACTGGGCAGAGGGAGATCGTAGACGAGAAGAACTGTACAAAGGCTGATACTGCCCAAGCTGTACTAGGCCACTCTGGCTCCGCACCCACGATGGCATTTGCTCGGATTATAGGAAGATTTCAGATACCAGTGGTGAGTATTTTACTTTTGTTCCACGTTTACATAAGTAGTCCACATAAGTATTTTTCTATTTGACTTCAAAGAGATTCTCTATTAACTTGTCTAATAATATAGTAATAATTACTTAATTTGGGCTATTTCTTGACGATTAATGTGTAATAAACAAATATCTGTTTTGTTAAACTTCTTTGCCACAGCTCAGCCACTTTGCAACCTGTGCATGCCTGAGTGACAGAGAGGAGTTTCCATCCTTCTTCCGAACCATTCCCAGTGATCTCCACCAGAGCAGAGCCTTGGCCAAGCTGGTCAAGCTCTTTGGCTGGACCTGGGTTGGGGCAATAAGTAATAAAAATGACTATGGCATCAATGGGATCGCCACGTTTATACAAGCTGCACTGGACGAGGGAGTGTGCATTGAGTATTACCAGGCATTTGAGCAAACAGGTCCTCTTCGTGAGTTAACAAAAGTAGTTGAAACTGTGAAGTACTCCACTTCTAAAGTCATTGTGGCCTTCATGTCCCACAGAGAGGTTAATGTTCTGGCGACTGAGTTGTACAGACAGAACGTTACAGGACTGCAGTGGGTCGGCAGTGATGCCTGGATCACAGATCACTCTCTGACTGACAGCGAGGGACACAGGATCCTGGTGGGCTCCCTGGGCTTCGCTGTCAGCCGAGCTCACATCCCAGGGCTGGAGGAGCACCTGAGGCTGCTCCACCCCTCGCAGTTCCCTGACAGTCCGTTTGTCAGAGATTTCTGGGAGGACACATTCGACTGCTCTCTGAGTGACACCAGGGACGCACAAAGAAAGTCATGCAGCGGCTTTGAGAGCTTACAGGATGCAAAATCGTATTTTACAGATGTTTCAGAGCTGAGATTCACAAACAATGTGTACAAGTCAGTTTATGCAGTGGCTCATGCTCTCCACAATCTGGTCACGTGTGAAGAGAAGAAGGGCCCTTTTTATAATGGGAGCTGTGCTGATACCAAACACATTCAACCATGGCAGGTGAGATATTTAAAGAAAAAAAGGGGGTTTATGTCCCATAAAACTCAGTTGTAAATTTAAACTGCACAAGATTACAAAGAAAAAAGGCGATCTGCTTTCCTCTCTCCTCTTCTCTATAGGTGCTACATTATTTACAGAATGTCAACTTCGCAACAAATCAGGGGGAGAGAGTGACTTTTGATCAGAATGGAGATTCACCTGCAAGATATGAACTCATAAATTTACAACATGTAACTTCAGGGACAATGCAAGTTGCCACAGTCGGTGTCTTTGATGCCACTCTGCCCCGTGAGCGTCAATTTATAATGAATGGCATGAAAATAGTTTGGGGTGGAGAAGGCCATACGGTACATGTTCACATTGCTTTGTTCTCACATTTTTGGGTTGTCAGTCACAATGCCATACTGCATAATATTTCATAATCTACTGGAATAAAATGTGAGGGAAAAATAATTTCTGTTTATGACTCTAAATGAAATTTAATTGACATATGAACACCAGTAAAATGAAAAACTGTACACACTGTAGGTCACATACAACTCCTTCACATATTCATGCAGCAGGTGCCTGTGTCAGTGTGCAGTGAGAGTTGCCCCCCAGGAAAACGCAAAGCCCTGCAGAAAGGGAAACCTGTTTGCTGTTATGACTGCATACCGTGTGCAGACGGAGAAATCAGCAACATCACAGGTTTGATTTAGAAAAACATACATTTTGCATGTTAAAGTACAAAAAATTACCAAAAGATCTAATCACCTTCATTGTCTTTTTCCAAAACAGACTCTATGGAGTGCCTCAAATGTCCCATTGATTATTGGCCAAATACCAGAGGAGACACATGCATCTTGAAGGAAGTTGAATTTCTGTCCTATGCAGAGATCATGGGGATCATTTTAACATTCTTTTGTTTGATGGGAGCAGTTTTGACAACCATGATAGCATTAGTGTTCTTCCACTTCCGGGAAACTCCTATTGTCAGGGCCAACAACTCTGAGCTGAGCTTCCTGCTGCTCTTCTCCTTGACCTTGTGTTTCCTGTGTTCTCTGACCTTCATCGGCCGGCCCTCTGAGTGGTCCTGCATGCTGCGACACACTGCGTTCGGCATCACCTTTGTCCTCTGTATCTCTTGTATTCTTGGGAAAACTATAGTGGTGTTGATGGCTTTCAGAGCTACACTTCCAGGCAGTAATATGATGAAGTGGTTTGGGCCTGCACAGCAGAGACTCAGCGTTCTGGCTTTCACTCTCATACAGGTTTTAATTTGTATACTTTGGCTGACTATCAATCCTCCATTCCCCTTCAAAAATATGAGCCACTATAAGGAGAAGATTATACTTGAGTGTGCTTTAGGCTCAGCTGTAGGCTTCTGGGCTGTGTTGGGATACATAGGGCTCTTAGCTATGTTATGTTTTGTGTTCGCTTTTCTGGCTCGAAAGCTGCCTGACAATTTCAATGAAGCTAAATTTATCACCTTCAGCATGTTGATATTCTGTGCAGTCTGGATCACCTTTATCCCAGCATATGTCAGCTCTCCTGGGAAGTTCACTGTGGCTGTGGAGATATTTGCTATTCTGGCCTCCAGCTATGGAACGCTGTTTTGTATTTTTTTGCCCAAATGTTATGTTATTTTACTGAGACCAGAACGAAATACCAAAAAGCATGTAATGAGCAAAACAAAAGAGATTCAATATTAACTTTACATTTATATGATTCCTTTCCCTTTAAATGTTCCCTATTTTTTGTATTAGTTATTAAATACCCTGTGTCTATTAAAGTTCTGAAGTGATGTTTTGTTTCCATTATGTCAAGGATCCTACCACTCTGAAATACTATAATACCCCATATTAAAAATGTTGTATATTATATGTATTCAATAATAAATGTTTGATCTCAATTTGCATTGCATATTTATTTGAGAATTCCTGGACTGTTTCTATCCTTATTAAATCAGTTTGTCAGGAAAATAAAGTTTTCTGTATCTTTTGACTGTCTTACTTTGGCTAATTTCTGCCGCCATACCTCTTAGCATTTGTTCTATCTTCCATTAGCTACTTCTGATATGATGATGCACCATGCCACAAAGTAAAAGTCATTTCAAACTGGCTTCATGACCATGACAATGACTTCAGTGAACTTGGCCTCCCCATTCACCAGATTTGAATCCAGTACAAACACCTTTGGGATGCGGTAGAATGGGAGATTGGCGACGTGAATGTGCGGCTGACCAATCTGCAGAAACGATGTGATGCAGTCATGTCAACATGGCACAGAATCTCTAAGGAAAGTTTCAAACAAGCTGTGAAATCAATTCAGTGAAGAACTGAGGCTGTTTTGGAAGCAAAGGGAGGCCAACGTGTTCACAGAGGGTATATGCCTGGTGATTACTGTATTTTTGACATATACTACATGACTTACATGACAGTAAAATACATGATTTCTTTCAAAGTTATTCAATACTTATATGCACTGAACAGTTATACACACGCACTCACTATTTAGTGCTGGTTTACGGAATCAGCTGTACAAACCTAAAGGCCTTAATAAGCCATGTAAACAGTAATAATTGATAATCATTTGGAAACGGGGCTCATGGGTATTCTTGTCAGATTTATTCTGCATGCTTGACATCCTTCAGGTCTTACACAAACAAAAAAATTTGCATGGACCTCTGAGAATGGCCCACTAAGTTGCCTCCTACACCTGGGAAGTATAAAACACATCCTTCCAAGAAACGTGACCGTGCCAAAGGCGAAGCTCTGAGATGACAACAGTCACATTTGTCTTCTTAACACTGTTCACTTGGATGGTGTCCTCTGGCTCATGGCTCAGCCGGGACCAGTGTACTGAGCTCAGTCAGTATGGGCATGATGCAGAGACTAAGGGCTTCAGCTCAAATGCATCATATAAAAATGCTATTATTCATGACAAAACAAAACTGACACTGACACGTGAAAGGTGAGTGAATTGTTTGTAAATTATGGTGTTTTCCCTTTTCCCTATTTCCTCCACTTGAATGTTGCTCATTAACTTGCCTTTTTTTTGTCAAGGATACCCCCAGTGTGGTTTACCACAGATTCAGCAGCAATTAGCTTGTAATTTAATGATTTCCTCAGCAGGGACCCTGCCTGAATTACATGGGGGCCTAAACACCATATTGATAGACCCCTCAAAAGACAATTAGACGATCTCTTGAGGAGCTTTTATGAGGCCATTGCAATTTGAAGTCATCTTACTGTAATTATAGGCAAAATATCAGTCGCACCGCTGGGTTCTTATACTTTTCATGTTGCATTGTTAGATTTGAAGACGTTGTTTTACCAGCATTTCACATTGAAATGTCAGTTTAGCTTATGTACAGCTTATAATGGTGAGCAGTTGGGAAAAACTACATTGTGTGACAATAATCCGGTGTTATGAATATGTCATAGTTTGCTTAATAATGTAATCATGCACTGGTATTTGTAACTTTTTTTCTGTCCTGTTTAGATCTTATGAAATGCATGTAGCCTCAGAGAGGATTTTCATGCAGGATAGGATCAGAGACTGTATTCTCTTTCCTTGTGTGCCTTTGAACTTAATGTTCTTTAATGGTTGTGTGGACCCTTTTGAAAGCATGAAGGAGACTGTGAATGGAGAGGAGCAAAACAAGCATGTCTGCAAATGTAAAATTCAGCAGTTGCTGGTGCATTTCTGCTTCAAGACCAGCTGTAGGCCTAATCTACTTACAACACAGGTGAGCAGTAGTCATAGTCACCATGCATGTGAAACTGAATCTGAATCAAGTGCAGTGCACTCAGCAATTTTTGCCTTTTTTGTGTGGAAAATGTATTTCTGTTAATGCCAATTTATTATGAAATGTATTAATGAGTTCATGTGTTTGTCGGTAAATTTCTTCATACAGATGAAGACTGGTAATCACAGCACATATTTGAACTACAGAAGTATCTGTCCTTCATCTGTTCTCCTGAAATCTGCAGCACACTGCTCTCACGTCATTGTTCTAGTGGACCGCTGGGAAACAATGGATTGTATCTGCATCTGTAAGATACACAACCTTAAGGTTGAACTTCTGCAAGGTGTTTTGTACAGAGAAGTTGATCCTGCATTTCCAGAATCCCTTATCTTCATACTGTCTGAGAGCCAAGTGAGTCTGATGTCCTTTGAAGAGCCAAGAGAAGCTTACATTAGGCGCACAATGCACTATGGATAAAATCTTCACTGTATTAAATACTTTGACATAATTATATTAATATATTATGATGTAGTACATCTGTTGGAAATTCACTTGAGAACCCCTTTACAGATAAAACAACAAGGTAGGAATGTCTATTTGGCTAATGCTAATTTTTATATCATCAGATGCCATCAAAGTACTATGCAAAACAGCGTCCAAGAGAAGCATTTCCAACACAAGCAGGTAACATAAAAAAGCAACACAGATGTGTCCTTCAGTACAAAAAGAGCGTACTTAAACTTTTTTTTCCTGCTGATGGCATCAAATTCACTGTCTACACAGGCGGGGTGGAGAGTGTGCAGCCTGACACCAGAAGATGGGCTGGAAGATTTTTTCTGGCAGCGGTGCTACTGCTTGGAATCTACATGACGAGAATAAAAATATCACAGCACAACGTAAGACCTGCTCATGACAGTAACTCCACGATGGTGATGTTGTTTACCCTGACATTGCAATGCTTTTCACCATTACTCACCGTGCACCAGACCTCTGATTGGTCCCACATTGCTGTCGGGATCTCTTGTGTGGTCTACCTCTCTTGTGCTCTGGGTAGAACTGTACATGTGTTACTTGCCTGCAGGGCTGCTCATACTGTCATGAAGCTGTTTCATCCGACATATCAGCAATTTAGGGTTCTGCCTTTTACCGTGTTGTTTCTCTGGCTGACTTTCAGTCCTCCTTTACCAAATAAGAACGCGAAACACTGGTTTGAAGACATACTTGTTGAGGGTAGTGTGGGATCATCACTAAGATCTTGGGCTGTGTTAGGGCACATAGATCTACTGGCTGCTTTGTACTTTCTGTTTGTCTCACTTCCTGCTTTGCTACAATCCATCCTGACTAAAGTAAATGTTTTGAGCGTCCTCTTACATGTGCAAATGGTAACTTCACTGCAGAATTCAAGGGTACCAACAAAGTATGTACTGGTTATCAAGATCAACAGGTTAATTTAAAGTTACCTTTCAAGCATCTTTCTTTACCATCAAAGCTGTCATACCATATGCATATTTGAATATGAAGTGAAAAAATGTTGATTGAAAAAAAATCTAAAATGTAATCCGTCAATGTCACCCCCACCCCCCTTTTTTTTGTTCCTTGTGATATTAAACATCTAAGCTCCCTGCTTTAATAACCCATTTTCTTTAAATTTCTTTAGAAGTCCTTATCAAATATAACAGTTGTATGCAAGTAAATACATAAAAGACAAATGAAATAGGAAACAGAAATATAAATGTGTACCAGTCCCATTAACATCCTCAGCGGCTGAGGTGATGGTACTCTTTATGAATAATTTATTAATTTTTTCTGACACAAAATAGCAGGCACTGATTGAAGTTCATGACAGTTTGATACAGGATGTAATAAGCATCTGTAGCTATGTTTTCATCAGCTCTGCTACATGTTTACACATATTATGCCTGCAAAGAACACTTGTACAAAGTTCTTTATAAGATTATTAAAATTTTTGTTAAATAAATGTCTCCTGTGTGTTCATTTAGGGTCATCTCTTATCATGGTGTGGTAATGTAAAACTTGACAGTAAGCACGCTGTGGGTGACTACATTAAAATATGTGAAAGTGAAATTTCAAATTCAATTCAAATGTTTGGAAATTCATATAGAATTCTTATATCCCACTAAAACGTTAAATCAATGTACACCAGACCCAATTAAACTATGTAAATAAATAAAAAAGAAGATAGTCACTTCTAGGCTCCCCTATAATGCTGAGAATTAACTTTTTATCATGCAAAGGAAAGCTGTTCCACAGTGCTTCTTTGTTCGACATTATGGTTGCAGGAAATTAGATTTGTGACAACTTTGTTTGTTACAAATGTTTAAAAGCCTTATTAAAACTATTTAGTACTATATGATTGTTTTTTTTTCTGTGATTAATTACAATCCCTTAATAAAATGATCTTTTACAAGTTGTAAATTTGAACTTTAATGATTAAGTTTAAAAAACTGATTCAGATTGAATGTGTAGATCAATTCTGTTTTATTCTCTATGACATCAAACAATGAGTAAGTGTCTGCATAGATGAGTTGATGTGTCTTTCAGTTGCATTACACCTTACAATGCATTCTCTCTTGTAGCTTAAATATTTATAAGTGATTGAAGTTAAACAATTGAATTTTCTGTTCTGTTTATGTGCATTAATTAAATCAGCCCCCTTTAATTAGGACAAACATGGGACCAATTAATTAAGTGTAAAGCAGTTGCTGCTGTTATATCTCTGTGTTTGACACACTAGCTGCATGATGATAAAAGTGAACCATATTTAAATTAGAGCACTTACAAATTAGAAATTATAATGAAGAGGAGGAAAATGAATGGAATAGATAAAAAATGAGAAATAAAAGCCTTGGCCTTAGATTAGGCAAATTTTTAAATTGTTTTTTCAACCATTTTAAAATTTAAATAATAGAAAATGAATAATTAATTATAACACTTAATTATGTTTTTATTTAATTGTAATTTACCACTGCAGACCCCATGCATGCTGACAACAAACCTATGAAAAGGAGCTGTTTGTCATCATAAGATATGATGGCTGTTTTGGTGGTTGTTATATTTACAAGCGGAACAGATTCATCCTGTGTTTCAAGTTTATTGGTTAACTTTTACAATGAATCAACCCTGTAGTAGCTAATGTCTTTGTGAAGCTTATAATGAGACAGACTGAAAGGTTTGGACAAAGTTTGATGTATTAAACTACATGAACACAACAACAACAAAGACAAAATGGTTCAGTGGACTAGTAGAGTGGATGTGTTATTAACATATGAAAAGCAGATAGGTACATTAGAATCACTACAGTGTATGTGAAATAACAAATCAAGTGTGACCAGGACACAAGGCAATCATGGATTCACTGTAGTTGCTTATACAATGTCGTGTCAATGGAAAGTCGTGTATTGTTAGTTGCAGAATTCTTATTTAAGTACCACATCTTACTCATTATAGATCATTTCTTCCAGCAGTTATGTGTCTGTCTTGTTGGAATGTCTTTTTATCAGCTAGTCATAGCAATGAAAGTGATTACCTACAATTATCTACCCTAAAAGTGAAGCATGACCAATAGCAATATTCTTGTGAATATTATGTATTGCATGATAATGATAATGCATGAGACTTGCTCTTGAATCGGGTTTCAAGACCTATTTTACATCAAGAGATGCAGGGAAACTTTGGAAGACTCACATACTTGTGGCAGCTGTGAGTGTGTCATCCAGTGATCAAAGGATTGGCTAATCAATCCCCGGCGATCACAAGCTGCTTTGTCTAAGTCTCCCTGAACAAGACACTTAACGATTAGGTCAGCTCCTTGCATTGTAGCTTCCTGCCAATGGTGCGTGAGAGTGTGTGTAAAATGGGTGAATGAGAGCAGCCTTGTCCATTGTTTAAAGGTACCCAGTGGAGTTTTGTCACAAACAAACAAAAGTTATGTTTACATTCAGTGTTAATCACCAAAAGACATTGTGTGTATCCCTGAGTTCTGATAAACTTCATAAATGCATTTACTTCCAAATAAAAACATGTGCAAAGCTGATTTTCCTTGAAAGCTTGCAGTGTTAATTAGCTTGCAGTCTTCTTCCCTGCTTTACTGGCCAGTGGAATAGATCAATGTGTGTCCTCATGCACGAGACAAATGAAACAGACCCCGTGCTATAAGACTTCAAAACCAACCCTGTGTCGTAGCAACAGTATATATGTTTTGAAGGAAACACACTGCTGACTAGATCACGTTTGACATAATGAATAAATGTTGATAAATAATGTCTTTTGGCAAGCTGCAAATATGTAGATGAATGTATAAAATATTAACTGACAGCGTATTATTTTCTGGCAAAAGTACAGTACAGCATGCACTGGGGGAAGACAGCATTATTAAACATTTTTAGTAATGTTTAGGCACTCACAGCACATGGTTAAGTTTAGAGATAGATTGCGGTCTTTAATGCAAAAAAAGTCTGTAGTGACTTTGTTAATGTTTAACCAAAGCCACACACTTACCCTAAGCTTATCCAAAGTGGTTTGTTGCCTAAACTTAATGATAGAATGACAAACCTTGTGTCTGGTGTGACAGTCCAACACACTGTAGGTCTGTCATCCACCATAACCATCTCCTGGTGACTCCACCCCAGTTTAACAATGGGAACCAAAAGTCCAAGATCACTTTCCCATTCAGTTGAATCTAGCCAACAATTTTGTCTGTCATCACAACATAACTGGGAAAACTATTTAGTATATATACAAGGTATTTTTAGAGTGTACCTTTAATCATCAGAGATTGAGACTGAAAACATGTTTTAATTTTACCTCAGTTTAATGAGGTAAAATAATAATATGAATAAAGTAGTTTTTAGGAATAATAACCACAAAATGACTTCCTTGAGTGACTGTAAAGTCTAACAGTTATTGTACAATGCAGCATGTCTCCAAAATGCATTCAATACTTTAGTAGCCTAAAAGTGTGTTGAAAAGTGAAATCAAGCCTTCTGTCTTCCACGTGTCAATCAGCAGGATCAATTTCTTAGAAGTGCAGCAACGTAGAAGAAAAACAAAATAATCTTCAGAGAATTGGGAGTATGCTCACATTGGCTGGTGATGTTTTTCTAATGGCAAAAAAAAGCAATAAAAGTCAGCTCCCAGGTCGGAGTTGCTTTAGTATAGGGTGGAGTAGCTTGTGATGGGTTGGATCACTATTATCTTACTCACTCTGGTGGCAGGGATAAAGTCAGAAAACAAAACATGCAAAATGATCGGGCAGACAGGGTTCATGGAATTTTCTAAAGACGGTGATCTTATTATAGGAGGAGTTTTCTCTATGACTAGTACACGCAAATTGGTTGATAATGGCTACCAGGCACTTCCATATGCATACTGCAAAAAGTAAGTGAATATGCTTAGAATATGTAAAAACTTTATAAACTTATATTATAGGAAAGTAGCATGTTTTATGTGTGTTATCTGATGTGTTGCAAAATGATTAGCTGTAATGACTTATTTATTAGTCAGCACATGAATCAACACTTAACACTGTTTGCAGGTGGAATGACAGGGAATTGAAGTTTGCCAGGACAGTGATCTTTACTGTGGAGGAGATCAACAGAGATGCTAAGCTTCTTCCCGGAGTCAGACTGGGCTATAAGCTGTACAATGGCTGTGGGAGTGAAAACCTGATTCGAGCAGCTGTAGAAGCTGTAAATGGAGAGCCTTCAAATGGCTGCAGTGGTCAGATACAGGCTCTCTTGGGCCATTCATCCTCTGGAGTGAGTGAGGACATAAATATCATACTAAGCTCACTATCCATTCCACAGGTTAGAAGACACGATTGGGAAATAACTGGAAACTGTAACAAGATTTATTCATATTTCCATCCTTGGAAAATATACTGCCTTGTTGTGTTTAACATGCTCTCTTTCTTTGAAGGTGAGCTACCTCTCTACCTGTGCTTGTTTGAGTGACAAAAGACTATACCCCACATTCTTCAGAACTGTGCCAAGTGACCGCTTCCAAATCATCGGTCTGGTGCAGCTTATGAAATACTTTGACTGGCGCTGGGTGGGGATTATTCATTCTGAAGGCTTGTACTCAGAGGAGGGTACAAATGAGTTTGTTAAGGAAGCAAAGAAAGAGGGCATATGTGTTGAATACAGATTGCCTTACTCAAAGACATCTCAAATCCGGTTGGATACTATTGTGGAGACACTGAGGGAGTCCTCGTCAAAGGTGGTCCTGCTGTTTGTGTCCTTGTCTTACACCAAATCGTTCTTGTCAAAAATAGAGAGTTACAACATAACTGGAAAACAGTGGGTTGGCAGTGAGTCTTGGATCACACAAGCAGACCTGGCCTCTGATGAGAGGAAGAATATTTTACAGGGGGCAATCGGATTTGCTCTCCCTCAGGCATCCATACCAGGTCTTCGTGAGTTCTTACTCAGCTTGAAACCGTCTGATGAACCACAGAGTGATGTAATTAAAGCTTTCTGGGAGAAGTTCTTTGACTGCAGCTTCTCTCCATCAAATACCTCTACCATGTGTACTGGCACAGAAGATCTCCAGACGGTCTCCAGTGACTACACAGACGTGACATATTTCAGGGCTGAGAATAATGTGTACAAAGCTGTATACTTGGTGGCATATGCCCTTCATGCACTGTTGCAATGTCGAAATGGCTCAAATCCCATCACAGGAAAATCCTGTGTGACCAGGAATGACGTTCGGCCTGATCTAGTAAGTTCTGTTTTTTCTGAACAGGGATAGAATACTTATTGTTTGACATTTCTATTCTTGGCAGCTGATGCAAAAAGTAAAATGGTAGGCATTCATTTATGGTACCATTTAAATACTAAATATAATGATTGCTTCTCTTTTGCTTGCACGTTGTATGTATGCTATGATGTTCTGATTGTCTCTTTATAGGTGTTGGAGTACATTAAGTATGTGAATTTCACAACACAGAATGGGGCAAAGGTTTTCTTTGATGAAAATGGTGACTCGGTTGCCCAGTATGACTTGGTAAACTGGCAGATGAAAGAAGATGGCTCTGTCAAGATTGTAAATATTGGTCAATATGATACTTCTGTTCCAGAGGGGGAAAAATTCAAACTAAAAGAAAACACCGAAATAGTTTGGGGAGGAAACAGCATTCAGGTGAAGTGAATGTCATTTCAATTAACTTAACTTTCACAGCTGAATTACAGTCTTTTACATTATTGAGTTTTTTTACATGTTGTGTTTTGCCTAATCAGGTGCCAAGATCTGTCTGCAGAGAACCGTGCCCGCCGGGGACTCGAAAGGCGATAAACAAGCGTAAGCCTGTGTGCTGCTTCGACTGCTTTGAATGCCCCGAGGGAACAATTAGTAATCAGACAAGTGAGTGGAATTCATTCATGTGCATTGGAGTAAGGAAAAATTAAGAGCATGACAGAACGAAAAAAAATATTTTTTCATTTTGATTTCATCTGATTTTTGTATTTTTGTATAATTTCAACAGATTCTCCAGAATGTTTCGTCTGTCCACCTGAATTTTGGCCAAATGAAAAGAAAGACCAGTGTTTTCCAAAACCTACTGAATACCTTTCCTACAAAGAGATCATGGGGGCACTTTTAACTGGATTTGGCTGTGTTGGCATTTTTTTATCTCTCCTGACCTCAATAATCTTTTTGACCCATAAAGAGACACCCATTGTAAAAGCCAACAACTCTGAGCTGAGCTTCCTGCTGCTCTTCTCTTTAAAACTGTGTTTCCTGTGTTCTCTGACCTTCATCGGCCGGCCCTCTGAGTGGTCCTGCATGCTGCGACACACTGCATTCGGCATCACCTTTGTCCTCTGTATCTCTTGTGTTCTGGGGAAAACTATAGTGGTGTTAATGGCCTTCAGAGCTACACTTCCAGGCAGTAATGTGATGAAGTGGTTTGGGCCTGCACAGCAGAGACTCAGTGTTCTCACTTTCACCCTCATCCAGGTTGTGATTTGTATACTTTGGCTGACTATCAACCCTCCATTCCCAAAGATGAACATGAAGTACTATAAAGAAAAGATCATCTTAGAGTGTGCCCTGGGCTCAGCTGTTGGATTCTGGGCTGTGCTTGGTTATATCGGACTTCTTGCTTTCTTATGTTTTATACTTGCTTTTCTTGCCAGGAAGTTGCCAGACAGCTTCAATGAAGCCAAGCTGATCACCTTCAGCATGTTGATATTCTGTGCAGTCTGGATCACATTCATCCCAGCGTATGTCAGCTCTCCTGGGAAGTTCACTGTGGCTGTGGAGATATTTGCTATTCTGGCTTCAAGTTTTGGTTTGTTGGCATGTATTTTTTTCCCTAAATGCTATATTATAATCTTCAGGCCAGAACAAAACTCAAAAAAACATTTGATGGGAAAAATACCACCAAGAAATCTTTAATATATAACTCAAAAGTGTCCCCCGAAGCAAATGTCCCAGGCGTGACCACAAATAAAGCAACTTTACTGTGCGGTCTGACAGATGTTGTAGATGCACAAGCCACCTGTTGTGATGTGCTGAATAAAGTGAATCCATTGAATCAGGTCTTGTCCATTTTTATTAAAAACATTCTATAAAGTATAAGCAGTACATGAGGTTTACTTTGAATGAGTTCATTATATTTATGTTGGACATAACATTGTGTTTATGAAGGCACATGATCATTACAAACACATTCAACAGAAATCTTCATACCTGCAATAGTTTATTGAGGCTTCCACAGTGTAGAACAGGCAACATAATACTGTAAAGAAGAAACAACAGCTGCTGTTAAAATATCCTTTAGAAAGGTAGCATAAATAAACTCAGTGGCTCCTAAAAGATGTGTTTTTAAGATTGTACATAGACGTAGACATTACCTTTCCCATTGAGTGCAGCATCCATAAGGTACCTCACTCAATATTGTTTCTGTATTCGTCTTTACAGAGTTGCCCCCTCATTACCATGGACTTCAACAAGATTGCCGTGTAATCTTATCACCACTCATGGTCACACATTTGAGTTAAACTTTTTCTGGATGTTTTTTTCTGGATTTATGCGTTGATGTTGCCATTAAATCTTTTCACAATTTTATGTTATTGACTAACATAATCAAAGACAACAGGGGTGAGGTGATTTATATTTTTAATCACTGTTTCACAAGGTGTCTGAATTAATCTTCTCATAAATGTACAATCAAATGTTGCCCAGCAGATGTCACCATGTTAACTGTATCAAGGATGTCAAAACAATAAACCTGTTTCGGTAGAGTTCCTTCAAAATGATACAGAGATCTGGAAATTTTTGCTCTGCCATCACTGCTGCGCACACATACAGGTAGCTAGAATAGCCTATAACCTGAAAAGAGCATGAAAAGAGGAATCAGATGAAGTGGTGCCATGTGCAGCTCTTGAGATATAAATAATGTTACTGCTGATCAATCAGACACTCTGGTCAGATGAGTAGCAGTAAGAAATGTTTTCTTTATATGTACCTAACAATGATTAATATGTTGATTAATGCTTATAAAGCCAGGTATCAGCAACGTTAGCATAGATCCCTCTGAATGAATCATGTTTAATGGATGAGTTAGATTCTAATCATTTCATTATCCTAAGTTTCACTGTTCACACACTCCCCATCCTCAGGCCTCTTCTTTATCACCTATAATACAGATTCAAAAATATCATTGTCATTATGCCATTATTGTCTCTAATAACTATATTGATAATCACATTTATATACAATGTGCTTTTAGACGACACTTTTGCTGCTCTGTGGCTGCTCTGTTGCGTTTCATGCTGGCATTTGTGTGTGTTGCCAACTGGGTGATGATATTGTCCCCATCTATTCACCAAAACCAAATTTTCATTTGTTCCACAAGCCATTAAATGTAATGCACATAACATTTATGCAGGATGTCCAGCTGGCCTGACCAGACCTCTCTGGTGCAAGGTGCAATACAAATACATATCACATAAAGTTAAACTCATCAACATCATCAATTCTCAACAAGTACAAATGCACTCCTGAACCAGAGTCACCATATTTTAAAAGTAAACCTATGTATGCAGCTTTTGGTGGGATTTACCAGTACTATCTACGTTGCCAAATAATTTGTACATAAGATTGTGCATGACCTTTGTTTATGCCATAAATTAATGACAAGCACCTAAAAGTCAATGACATCATTTTTATTTCATGTAATTTATTATAACTATATTGTGCCAAATTTACCCACTTGCATTGGCCAATGAGACAAAGCTTTCTTGGCCCTGCACCTAAAAATCCTCCAGGTTGCAGCTGTTTTAGCACATTTTGCCAAAAAGACAACACAAAAGAAAGAAAGAAAGAAAGAAAGAAAGAAAGAAAGAAAGAAAAAAACTTGTACTGTAGCACTGAACATGTTTTTACTTGTTTGTTCTAGAGGGATTTAGTCCCAATTTTGTATATGTAGCTCTTGCTAGTGACTTATAATATCACCAAAAGTAGTTTTAGGTACTATACTCCATACATTGCTCACATTAACACTATAAGATGTATGAGTGGGTTTGCCAAATTATACAATTTGTGAGGGATTGTGTGTATGTGCATTTTAGAAAACATATTACTGATGCCATGAATATGGCAATATTTCCCTTCCCTGCTTTACTAGTCTTACCAATCTAAGATTGCTGTGTCCTGCGGGAAATAAATCAACCTTTTATGAAGAGAGCATGTCTACCTGTATTTGACGCAGCTGTTATAATAGCTGCGTCCTCGTTCCTTTGAAAAAAAAAAAACTGCAGAGCAAACATGCAGAGAGCTATTCTCTTGTCTTTGTCTGTTCTCTCCATGAACAGAGTTTCTGGCTGTGAACTATTCAGCAGGTTTGAAATGCCAAGTTTGTTCAAGCAGGGAAAAATAATGATCGGGGGGATTTTCCCAGTTTTCAACAAAGAGATCAGCAGCACTTCTACGTTCGAAAGGGAGCCACCTGGAGTGAAGTGTGCAGGGTAAGTTTTAACACAGCTGCCTTTTCCATCCTTAACACTTGCTTATTCACTCTTGTAAACTTGCCTTTGTATGTACATGCACAGCAACAGCTCTTTGATTTAAGACCTGTTTCAATCTCCCAATTTTTTTAGATTTGACCTGCGGGCTTTTCGATGGACCCAAGTGATGATTTTTGCAATTGAAGAAATCAACAAAGAGTCTGCTCTGCTGCCAAACATATCTCTTGGCTACAGGATCCTAAACTCTTGTGCATCTCCAACAAATACTTTACGAGCTGCACTAACACTGGCTAGTGGACCAGAGGAGATAAAATCAACTTCCCCTTGTCCTCCAGCTATATCTGCCCTCATAGCAGAGTCAGGTTCGTCTCAGTCGTTAGCTGTGGCTGGAGCTCTTGGACCATTTCAAGTGCCAGTAGTAAGAGATTAAATGATGTTTTATTGCATTTGTGATTTACAATATCTGGTACTTTTGCTGAGTTTGCTTGTAGTATTCTTTCAGATTTCTTGTGATGATCTCTTTATAGGTAAGTTACTTCTCAACATGTGCCTGCCTGAGTGACAAAGCTAAATTCCCTACTTTCTTTCGGACAATCCCCAGCGACTACTTCCAGGCAAAAGCTTTGGCAGCACTGGTCAAACGTTTTGGCTGGCAGTGGATCGGGACCCTACAGTCAGACAATGACTATGGTCGAAATGGGATCCAGGCTTTCAGTGAGGAGGTGAAAAAGCTCGGGGTTTGTATTGCATTTGTCGGGACAATTCTACGCACGTACCCTATGGATAAAATTCTGGATGTTGTGGAAATGATCAAGCAGTCGACTGTCAAAGTCATTCTGGCTTTTGTTCCTGAGGGTGACTTTTATCCCCTGATGAAAGAGATAGTAAAACAGAACATTACTGGAATTCAGTGGATTGCTAGTGAGGCCTGGATAACAGCACCACGGCCCTCCACACCTGAAATCTACCAAGCTTTTGGTGGAGCCTTAGGATTTGTGGTGCAGAAGATGGCTATCCCAAATCTAAAACCTTTCCTCACAGGCATTAGCCCTTACACAGATCCAGGTGCAGCCTTTGTGAGGGATTTCTGGGAAGTTATGGTGGGCTGTAGACCAGTGTTACCTGGGGAGCGCACAGGTACTGAGGCAACGAATGACAAATGCACAGGCAATGAGACATTACTAAATTCCCAGGATGTGTTCTTCAATGTCACAGAGCTCAGAGTGTCCTACAATGTGTATACAGCAGCTTATGCCATTGCACATGCCCTACACCAGCTGGTATTCTGCCAACCAGCTGGAGAAAAACCAGTGAGGCCATGTTTGAATATATCAGAAATTCAGCCGGAACAGGTAAGAAATAAATCAAATAACTGTCTGCAAATACTTAAAGAGAAGTTGATATGAACACTTCATCTTTTTCTTTTGCTCAGGTCACTGCTCACCTGCAAAAGGTACATTTCAGAAATCAGTTTGGGGACAATGTGTTCTTTGATGAGAATGGCGACCCTCCTGCTTCTTATGACATTATTAACTGGCAGCTGAGAGATGGGCAGGTGCAACATGTGACACTGGGTCATTTTGCTTCTGCTGCTAATGGTGATTATAAACTCAGCATCCAGGAGGAAGAAATAGTGTGGAGGACAGGGAAAATGGTAATCATGAAGACTTTTTTTTCCTGTAATGATATTTTAATTAATATCTTCTCAACTATGTGTCCCGTTATAAGAGACTGAATATGGCTGCTCTAAACTTCTTTTCCTCAGGTTCCGTCATCGGTGTGCTCTAATGTTTGTCCAGTTGGAACTAGGAAAGCTCAAATCAAAGGAAAACCCACCTGCTGTTTCGACTGTATCCCATGTGCTGATGGAACTATAGCCAACTTAACAGGTAGACAGACGTGTGTCAAAAGCATGTATGCCATACTAAACCAAACATACACAGTCCAGTATCATGTATATAGTGTTTGCATATATTTTATGTTTACAATATAAGGGTCAGTGTTACTGCATCATGTTGAATTTTCTTGCTTTAAAATTCATCACATTTATTCACTATTTAATAATGTAATTTCCTGCAAGCATGAAATCCAGATGCATAACTCATACTTTCTATTTACTCTCAACAGGTGCAGCAGACTGCACACCATGTCCACAGGAATACTGGTCCAGTGAGAGGAAAGACGAGTGCATTCCCAAAACAATTGAATTCCTGACCTATCGTGAGCCAATGGGAATAGCGATCACAGTTGTTTCCCTGCTAGGGGCCTCCTTGTCACTGGCCACGATGATGGTTTTTATCAAGTACAGAGAAACCCCAGTGGTAAAGGCCAGCAACTCTGAGCTTAGCTGTTTCCTGTTGTTTTCTCTTTTTTTGTGTTTTCTCTGTCCCCTCACTTTCATCGGCAGACCCACAGTCTGGACATGCATGCTACGCCACACAGCTTTTGGTGTGACATTTGCACTTTGTATTTCCTGTGTCTTAGGAAAAACTATTGTTGTTGTTACAGCTTTCAAAGCCACATTTCCTGGCAACAAAGTTGCAGGAAAGTTTGGTCCTGCACAGCAAAGAATTATAGTTTGCTCCTGCACTTTAATTCAAATTGTGATATGTATATTGTGGCTTAAATTAAATCCCCCTTTCCCAGACATGGTTTTCAGACACAGCAATAAAAAGATTGTTTTAGAATGTAACACAGGCTCTGAGGCTGCTTTCTATGCAGTGCTGGGGTATATAGGGATCCTTGCAATAATTTGTCTGGTCCTGGCATTTCTCGCTAGAAAGTTGCCTGATAACTTTAATGAAGCCAAGTTTATCACCTTCAGCATGTTGATATTCTGTGCAGTCTGGATCACCTTTATCCCAGCATATGTCAGCTCTCCTGGAAAGTTCACAGTAGCAGTGGAAACATTTGCAATTTTGTCTTCAGCATTTGGCTTATTAATTTGTATTTTTGCACCTAAATGTTACATAATATTGATCAAGCCAGAGAAAAATACCAAGAAACATGTCATGACAAAAAAAAATATGATTTCTTGATTTTAAAAGATAATGCTATAGTTACTTCCAACTTTTATATGAAGAAGAAACAGTTCTATGAGTAAAACAAGATTTTCTTTAGCACTTCACATGACGTTGTAGAATCCACAAGATGTTCTGTACCATCTGCAAAAACCATGGATGGGGATGATTTCTATGGTCTTCACCAGTTATCACTGAATTCATAATTTATCAGTTATTGATGAATGCAACTTAATTATTCAATCCTAATTTTAACTGACAGGATAATTAAATGTGTATTATGCATTGTTTATAACACTGACTTTCATTGTGTGTACAGTATGTAGTGTTTTGTTAAACTAAGTTGTAACTGGTAATTGTGTGAGGAGAATATGAATTATAATATTTGGTGACATGCTTTAATGAAATACATGCATATATGCATTTACCATACAAAATGTTTAATAATTCACCACTGACTACTGTCACATACAGTTATAAAAACAGGTCATTGTTTTGATTAAAGAAGAGTTTTCACATTTACACATTATACCACTAAATAAGACTCCATTGCACTTTTCACTTGAATATTTTTTGGAAATACTTTTGAAGCTATTTCTCTTCCTGTTATCATCCATAACATTTTCATAATCAAAAAAAAAAAAACTTCTATGTTTCTATATTGTTTAGACATTTTGAGATGCCAAATTACAGTCACCACAATGAAAATAGAAATAAATAAAACTCTGTCATTGTCTCTGAATGTTTATGATTTTATCATTTACTGTAACTGATATATTTTAAACTTCAATACTAACCATGGATTGATGGATGGATTAATATTGTATGCAATATAGTTTTGGATATATTATAGTTTAAAAAGAGGTTAAATTTAAAAATCAAACAAACTATGTTTAATTTCAATTTAGTTGTAACATACTCTCAATGGTTAAATCAGTAGAGGAAACTCTTTTAAAGTGAGATTTTCAAAACTTTTTATCTTATTTCCAGCCTGAATCTTTAATAGTTCATATGAAAACACATACAGTGCATTCAGAAAGTGTTCAGACCCCTTCGATTTCTTGTCCAATCAATTGAATTTACCTCAAGCCAATCAAAATGGAGAAACATCTCAAAGAAGATCAAGAGAAATGAGAGGCACCTGAGTGTCATAGCAAACGGTCTGAATATTTATGTCAATGGAATATTTCAGTTTTTCTTTTGTAATAAATCTGTAAATAAAATTCAGTTTTAAATTTGCCATTATAGGTTATTGAGTGTATTGATGAGGGAAAAAATGTTGGCAGCAATATAACAAAATAATAAAAAATTGACTTTCCAAATGCACAGGATGTAACTTCATTATCAACACATGCAATGTATTTCACCTTTGCATCATGTTTTTCTTGCTGTTTTTTTCTGGTTTCAGCATTATGATATAGCACTTTGGAGCAAAAATGCAAAAAAGAAGTCCAAATGCTGAAGCTAAAATAGCAAAAATATGAACAGCCACTGTGTATTTTCCAGCTGTGCTCACATAAACTGGGATAAAAGTAATCCACACTGCAAAGAATATCAACATGCTGAAGGTGATGAACTTTGCCTCATTGAAATTATCAGGGAGCTTCCGAGCCAGAAAAGCCATTAGGAAGCACATGCAAGCCAGGATGCCAATGTATCCAAGAACACACCAGAAGCCAACCTCTGAACCAGTGACACACTCGATGATGATGATAGCACTGTGGTAATCTGTGTTGTTGTTGGCATGAGGTGGGCTGGTGAGCAGCCAGATAAGACATATGATTACCTGAGCAGAGGGAAAAACAACAGGATCTTAATTGACACAGCTGAAAAGATACTTCTAGAAAGCAAACTTTTGGAAAGATTTTCTACCTGTACAGCTGTTCCTAAAAGTACACTGGCTCTCTGCTGACTGGGTCCAAACCACTTCATGACATTACTTCCTGGCAATGTGGACCTGAAAGCCATTAGGACCACTACTGTCTTAGCCAGGAGGCATGAAATGCAGAGGGCAAAACTGATCCCGAATGCGGGGTACCTGATACGGCAAAGCCAGTCTGAAGGCTCACCAATGAACAGCAGGCCAACAAGGAAACAGACAGAAAGGAACACCATGAGGAGAAAGCTCAGTTCCATGTTGTTGGCCCGAACCAGGGGTGTGTCTCTATATGTGAAGAATATGGCGAGGATGGAGAGGGAAATACAAGCTCCGAGGACACATACAACACAAAGCACCATACCCATTAACTCATGGTAGGATAGGTACTCAATAGTCTTTGGGATGCAGTGGTCTCTGACTTCATTGGGCCATGTGTCCTCTGAGCAGCGGGAGCACTCTAAAGAATCTGCAGATAGAGAGAGAAGATAATTTTCTTTCATTTAGTGAAGCCACATTTAGATTATCAGCCCAGTTTACATTTGGATAATGCAAGAGAAAGGGTGACAAAAGACTGAACACACCAGTCTTATTACTGACTTCTCCCTCAGCACAGGGGACACAGTCGAAACAGCAGATGGGTTCCCCTTTTCTCCTAGCGATGCGTGAACCTGGAGGACAGCTATCACTGCATACAGACCGGGAAGCCTGAGAGGCAAAGTTCAGCCACTCAGAGAATATCACTATACAGTTCTGTCTGTGCTACAGTGTACAGGTCTCTGTGGCCTCTACTTTAGATACAGACTTGAAGGTGTATAAATAGTCTTGAAAACTAAATCCAATGTGACCCAAAAGTGTGTTACAGCTAAAGCTGAATATAATTCTTAATAAATAATTAACAGGATTAGAACAGGATATTAGTGTTATAGATGAGTAGATGATCAACAAAGAAATGCTAATGCCTTTCTCAGATGTAACACCATAGTTAACATTAAACATAATTAATGCATTTTTGAGCTGTAATCTGATTTTTTTTTGTATAAATTCTTATGAAATTTAGATCTGTACTACAAATGTAATTTTCATTAATACATTAATAAATTATATTTGTAAAATACAGATTCACTCTGTAATCACTAACCATTCACATATTTAACTCTTGAAGGGGAAAATATGCAAATTGCTATCACAATATTGTGTCATTATGGGGTTTATATTTAAAATATTCATATGGAATGCATATCAGCTTGAAACTGTTATATTTGAAAGAGACATTCTCTTGTGCTCGTTTAACAATAAAGTATATTGCACACTAATAAGAACAAACTAGCTGATGTGTTGATCAACAGTACATACAACAGTCTGAGAGGTGAACATGGTCTCAAGCCTGTTTGCAGAGAACACACCTGCTTCCCAACAGGCCACTGAATCATTGAATCGTTTATGACCAGGCTGTATCCAGCAGGCGATGAGGCATCATAGAAACCTACTTTAACTAAATGTAGTGAGCCGTCAGGACTCCTCTGCCAGTTCATTAGATCATAATAAGCAATGGGGTCACCGTTTTGATCAAAGTTGACTTTCGCCCCCAGTGCAGAGAAATTAGCACGCTTCATGTAGTGGATGAGCTGAGGGAAGAAGAGAAGCAGGTTATCTAAACACAGAGTATGGTGCATTTGCTTTCTCTTTTTCGTTTATAAAACTTTGACTTAAAAATAATATTTCACCTGGAATTTGTCTCACCTGCCATGGTTTAAAATGTTTAGGGTCTGCACAGGTGCTATTAAGGAAAGGGCCCTTTCCAACTTTGCAGTAACTCATATCTTGCAAGGCATGGGCCACCAGATACACAGCCTTGTAGACATTATAGGACACTCGTAGCTGTGTCACATCAGAATAAGGAGAGTAAACATCCTCTAAATTCTCTGTGCCTTTACATGGCAATCTGTCATGGTAGTTGTCGACCCCGTGGGAGTGGTTGTTCACTGACCCGTTCAGTCGACAGTTAAAGGTCTCCTCCCAAAATTCTGCCAAGAAAGCGGATTCATGAATATTGGACGGTCTGAGACTGGTGAGATGTTGCTCCAGCCCTGGAATCACATCAGCTCTCCGGATAGCAAATCCTAGTGTTCCCATCAGGAGATCCCCAAACTTTTCCCAGAGCAATGTGGCAGTGGCCCAGGCCTCACTGGCGATCCACTGCAGGCCGGTTATATTCCGACGTCTTATCTCTCTCAGAATGCCCTGCATCTCTGACTCACCAGAAAAGTTGATGATGACCTTTGATGACGCCATCTAAAAAGGTGAAAATGTAGGTATAGTTTATAAAGTTAAGATAGCTTGAAGACCTTTAGGGATGGTGTGTTGCATCTCGTCTACGTTATGTGAAATATGGTTCATACTCAAGCACCCATAATAATGTAGATTCTGCCACATGAACAGGTGAAAAATGAATAAAAAACAATAACAGGAACATTCTACATGATAATGCAGTCAAATGCCTCCATTTGAAATGCTTCAAATTAAGTTGACAAACTGTAAGAGAGGGGATGACTTAACTGTATGGTAACTTTTTAAGTTTTGGTGCTCCAGCACTAAGCTCAGTGTGCCTAAACTAAAGTCTCATTGATGATGTGACTACTTTAAACACTACAGCCCATAATAGCAACAAAGCAACAAAGGGCAGTATTCCTGAGACAACAATAGATTTGTAGAAATGTAGTTTTCAGGATTAGTGAATCAAATATTCAGAAATAAAGGTCACGTTTCTCTGATCATGTTATGTTGTCTGCACCCTCTATGTCTACCCCTTGTATGAGAAGTTTATAGTGACAAAGTGGTACCTGAACAACATCCAGAAGCTCATCTAGAGCCGGCTGACTCAGGGCTACAGGGTAGAAGTGAGTGTAGGCAGCACAAACACCGTACTGCACTGACTCCTGGAGGAAGAGCTGGATGGCAAAGCGAGCGTAATCAGATTCCACACCAGTGAGTCCCACCCAGGTCCAGCCGAAATAGCTAACCAGCCGGGCCAGGGCTCTGATCTGGAAGGCATCACTAGGCATTGTGCGCATGAAGGTGGGGAACTCCCTTTGGTTACTCAGACAGCTGCAGGATGCGAAATAGCTCACCTAGTATTACAACAAACAACGGTTCACTTTGTGCACACTTTGGCTGTTGAACAAGCGTCAGTTTTCCCTGCATTTGAAATGAAAAAAGGAGTCTAGTCTGTCAAACTGAGACAGACTGATTTCAAAATATAGACATTTGAAATGTTAAAATATGGGCATTTAAAAATATGGGCATTTGAAATGTTTTATTCTAAAAATATAATTTTGTTATTCAATAGCAACAAATACTTAATTTAGAATTTTGTAAAAGAATTTAAAATTTTCATGTTTTGATAAGGAGAGAGAATTCACATTTCTGAAATAATAATTTATAAATATTAGTAAAGAATTAGATTTTTGATCATGTTAATAACAATTGGGTTATCTAAAACAAATGCTTTAATCACAAATCTGAAATCGAGCTGGTTTTTTTCCACTCATCAAAAGTTGACATTTTGGAGAGAACACCGACAGTTTTGCAACCATATGACACTTTACCAACATTAATATAAGGAAACCACAAAAGACTGATTTAAGATGGTAAATATACATATTATTAATAACAAAAGTGCTAAGACAATCAGGCAGTCTCACCAGTGGGATGTGGAAAGAACCCAGGCTTCTTAGCAGAGCCATAGAAACCCCAGAGCCAGCATCTCCTATGATAACTGGGGACACAGTCCTGTGTACGGCAGCACAGATTAAATTAGAACCATTAATGTTTCTTTCTACACCTTTGTCCCTGTTCACACTCTCAGCTCCAGGGCCTCTTTCTGGCTGGCCATTCACCAACAGCAACAGTGCTCTCAGAGACACGGGTATGTCATCACAGCTGTCACGGATATGGAAACCCAGTTTGAGCTGTGGCAGGAGGTCACTGCGTTGGTTAATCTCCTTGATTGCAAAAATCATGGTCTGAATCCATCGCAAGGCACGAGCACTGAAACTGCACAGAAGTGAAAAGCAGTGCATTACCAAGCACAAATATATACATATATTAAAATAACATAAACGCATATCAAATTAAATAAAATCTGTGTGTTCTACACAAGTCATCTACTATCACATACATTCAAATAACCACTTACTACTTATACATATTAGGGATCGGTTGTGTTTCGTATGTTGGAAGAGAATACACAGGGCTGTAGTGTAGAGGGAATAAGCCCCCTATAACTACATCTCCATCTTCATACACACTGTTTTCCTCCTCTTCCCCCAAGAAAACACAATTATCCAGAGCAGCAGTTGATCTAGATGTGCCACTAAAGAGAAACAGAAACATGAGAAGATGTGCAGCCCACAATGCCATGGTTGGCCTAGGTTTGAAGGAAAGCTCCAGCTCCGTAATGTCAAGGTTGAATATACAAGAGTAGCTTCCCCTTCTGATTACATGCAAATGATTATGATATTTCAGGACACAGCTGATTTATATACTGTAGTTAGGGCACATAAATTTGAGGGGACCGCCCAGATACAGTATCTGTGACATCATTAAAGGTACCTTATGATCTCATGTGAGGTGAATAGTGTATACATTAAGAGTATTGCTTCTTACTGACATACTGTGTGATTTATATTTCTTTTCTGTGTTCAGTTTTTTTTTTTTTGATAAGTTTATTAAGTTGTAGTAAACAAAATGTAAAATTATAATGATTGAAGCAAATTAAGTAGTCACAGGTTTTGTAACTATGGCATTATTCCTATTCTTCAGCAGTACAGCAGCTTTGGTCCTCCATCACTGTCACTGGATGGCTTCAGTCACAATAACTGCGGGAACACACTGCCTGCATGCCTGCTGTGTCACTGCTACTGCCAATTCTATCTTTCTACATAAAGTTTGCAGGGTACTCGAAAGTTGGAATTGTTTTCATTAGAAATTAATTTCAGATTTATTTTTGAGAGACAATGTTAATAAAATGCCATTGTCTCCACATGCAGCTGCTAAAATGCTTTAAAAAAGATAGATGAGATGCCTAATCGCTCTTACCCATTAACATGGGCGACGAAATGAAAACCAAGACGTCCTGCAGCCACAACACACTGCCATTGTGTTCCTGGCCTAATGCTGCATGGTCATCCATATTTGACAGTGCTCACAGCCCAATCACTGTAGTTATGCATATAAAAGGGACAAAACATGACTTGAAGCCCAATTAAGAAGCTTCAGATTGTACCAATTATGAAAAGTGAGCCATTATACAAACACTGTGAAGCCAACTGTCTTTATTTTGTTAGAGGTTAGTGGAATTGATGACGTAACATCCTGTACAGACAGAGTGTCAGTTACATTTTTTTTTTGTGTGGTTTATATTGTTTTGTTAGAATTTCCTGATTGAGTGAGGCCGGGTCTGCTTTACTAGCTATCTTGATTTTAACACTCCAAAAATACCATTAAATTGGATCGCATGAGTTTCATTCAATGCTAAACATTACTGTTACATCATTTACTTTTTTCATTCAGTTTGCATTAACCCACTTAAATTAGGCGGGACTGCTGGCGTCCAATCCAGATGCACTCTGTCATTAATAAGATGCAAAAATTAGACGATCAAATACTCTATATAACTTGCCTAATTATTTGCTCTCTCTCCTTCTCTCTCTCTCCCTCTATGTCTTTGGTGAGGTGTAACATTATGACTCCACTTGCCTTATTTCCCTTGCTTTACTCTGTCAGTGTCTTCCCTTTGACTTATACTGTAGTTTCCAGCATCACCACTCCAGCCCTGTTGGCAGCCAAAGTGTGCATTCTTCAAAACAGCTTTCAGCCCAGCTTTGTGGCAGATGGTGACTATGTCATTGGGGGGATCTTTCCCCTTCACTATAATCAGGAGATGCCAGACCTTAACTCTACCTACAGACCACCACCAGTGAAGTGCAATGGGTGAGTTTAATAGATGTGGATTGAAAATGATAGCAGGAGTATTTAACGTATTGTTTCCAGTTGAATTATGTCTATTTCTGTTGCACATGCATAGAAAACGTTCTTATATAGAATGGATTACGCAGCATTTATTTATATTTATCAGTATTTAAAATGTAATAATAATTTAACATGATAGTTTAGAAATATACAGTGATGTCCTGACCTGGCCTATGGACAATATGGACAAAGAAAAAAAGAACACTCTACCACTAGTACATTGTACAAGATAAATGCAAAAATGCAGTTCAGACTAATTTCAAATCATCATCTCTGTTTCTGATTTTATCCTTTCTCCACTCTTGCTGTGTTGAATGTGTGTGTGCTATTTGCATCTGTGTCTACTGGGCTACAGATTTGATCCCAGGGCTTTCCGCTGGGCTCAGACTATGAGGCTGGCAGTGGAGGAGATAAACCAGAGTCCCGGGCTATTACCCAACTACACTCTTGGGTATAAAATCTTTGATTCATGTGCGTATCCGCTGACCGGCCAGAGGGCTGCTCTGGCTGTGTTGAATGGGCTGAGTGAGGGTAACTCTCCCATGTGCAGCAGTGTCTCTCCACTCCTCGCTGTGATTGGGGAGTCTGGATCTGCTCAGTCGATTGTGGTCTCAAGAATCCTGCAGCCATTCAGAATCCCAATGGTAATGGTGACTCTTTTTATCTGTGATCACCCTAAAACATGTTACTCTACGATCTGTTTTACTGTGCTCTGTACTGTATTTTTTACACAGATCAGCTACTTCTCTTCGTGTGCATGTTTAACTGACAGAAGAAAATATCCTACCTTCTTCAGAGTAATCCCTAATGATGACTATCAGGTAAAAGTCTGCTGTCAGATTAGAAAGGGTTTTAGAACCATTCAGTTGTGTAGCAGTAAAAAGACATTTTACATGTTACATATGTCTGTGTTGTCTGGCGTTGTCCAGGGAAAACCTTGTATCTTCTAACTTCATATTAAAGTACATTCTACTAAGACCATTTGCTTTGTTTATCTAAATTACCAAGCAATAAAGTTTATGCAGTAGTTTTGAGTAGTTTTAATAAGGTATAAAATTGTCTCTACCAAAAAAACAGCTAATGACCACAACTACAGTTTTAAATAGCAATGACAGAAGTATTTTACCTGCTCATATTACCTTGAAGGACTACACAGAATCAGGAGTTGAACATGTCATTCATTTTGTGTCTGTGTTATGAGACCAAGCAAGTTGTTTGTCTGTTGAACCCAGGTAAAGGCCATTGCACAGATGCTAGTGCGTTTTAACTGGACTTGGGTGGGGCTGGTGCGAGGGGACCATGAATATGGCCGCTTTGCTGTACAAGGTTTAATGAAAGAGCTACAGGGTACCAAAGTGTGTGTAGCGTACCAAGAAATGATTCCTCTGCTCTACAATCACCAGAGGGCACTGGAGATCATGCAGGTAGATATGCTGAATTACATTTTACAGCTTTAGAGAGTTTTATTTCACCTCAAGACCCTCTATAGTAGGTGCTGAATACACATCAGTGACATTAAAATTAAGCAATCAGGAGAAAATTGTTTTAGTCCATGTGTTGCTGTCAGACCATTTATCTTACTGTTACTGTTACTGTTACTGCAGGGCTGCAGCTATAGAGGGGAGGAGAAGGGAGTATTGTCTGTCAATATTACCATGAGGTTTCACTAGACTGTGAAATTTCAAAATCCTGCATCTAGGGACTATAAGAACCTAGTTATTTCACATTTTGTACCTCTGAGTCTTTCATATTGATGCAGTTTTATCCTGCTTTCTTTTTGCATCCTCTCCTCGTTGTAAATCCCTCTCCTCCATCATCTGCAACTCTGTAAAGGTGATGCGTAGCTCTTCTGCAAAAGTGGTGGTGGTATTTTCAGCTGAGGGGGAGATGACTCCTTTCTTGAGAGACTACATGGTGCAGAACATCACTGGAATCCAATGGGTGGCCAGTGAGGCCTGGGTCACAGCATCTGTCTTCACAGGGAACGAGTATTACCCCTACCTGGGGGGAACCATTGGGTTTGGCATCAGAAAAGGTCATATCTCCAAACTCAGCGACTACCTGCAGACAGTAAACCCTAAGAGGTATCCCGATAATCTTCTGGTGCAAGAGCTGTGGGAGGCTCTGTATGGCTGCAGTCCATCTTCATTCTCTGGCTCCCAGATGCCTCCCTGCTCAGGACAGGAGTCCCTGTTGGAGCAGCATTCAGCCTATATGAATACATCCAGCCCTAGAGTGGCCTATAACGTCTATAAGGCTGTATATGCAGTCGCTCATTCCCTGCACAACCTCCTTCTCTGTCAACCGGGCAGTGGGCCTTTCCAAAACAACTCATGTGCTCAAAGCAATGACATACACCCCTGGCAGGTATAATGCACTTTACTTACTGTTAGAGTATTATACTGAAAATCTTATTATATGGTATTTTATAGATTTTTCATATTATCTATTGGTTTTAAAGCTCCAATACTACCTCCAGGAAGTGACATTTAACATTGACGGGGAGGAGGTGGACTTTGACCTGAAGGGTGACTCCATACCCTATTATGATATCATCAACTGGCAGAGAGGCACAGGCGGGAACATTGAATTTGTCAACGTGGGGTTGTTTGACGGAACCAAGCCTGTTGGCGAGGAGCTGGTGATCCAGGAGGACAGGATAATGTGGGCGGGGCATCAGAGTGAGGCAAGCTGCTCACACTGTGTTTTTACCTTCATCAGATGCCAACTGTTGAAGTTCTGTAGGTTGAGGTGGAGGTAAGTCAGGTGGGGCAGGATAAGCTGGATCTGACATGAGTTTGTTTGCATTCATACAGTAAACAACAGGGATTCAAAGCCTGCCATACAGTATGACATACTAGGTGATTTAATACCTGCCATTGTATTGTTAAGTAGCGTCAGACTGTAATGCAGTCCTCAGTGTGCAAAAATATAGCTTATCCTCTTAACCGTCAGAGTCGCCTCAGGATTACTCGCTTACATTTTGTGATTAATTATGATCTTTTTTAATTAATAAAAGATCAATAATTGTTAATTATAAGTGATATCTGCAAATTGCTTATGTCCAACCAACATTAAAAAATATGAAAACATGCAATTTAAAGTGATGCTAAACAGAGAAAAGCAGCAAATCCTAACATTTGAGGAGCTGAAACCAGCAAATATTGGCATTTTACTTGATTAATGGCTCAATCAAAATTTGCCTTTTTCCTGTTCATGGACTAATGAAATAATTCACGACACAGTATGATACGATATGAAATGATACAAGACATGATAAAGCATATGATATACTTTATTGTCCCCTTAGTGAAATTTTTCTCAGGCTGGAGTTACTGCAATGTCATTCTACGTTTTACATACAGTGTACAGAGACATGTGAAAAGTCAACCACATGCTAGTATTCATATGTAGCTACATACACTCAATTGCCATTAGTAACAACCTGTCAATATACTGCTGGACTTTAGGGCCTCTGTGGCTAATAACTTCAGCACAATCATTTTAGACAGTAGAGCTGAAAACCATCTCTGTGCTCCCTAGGTGCCGGTGTCTGTATGCAGTGCCAGCTGTCTTCCAGGGTCCAGGAAGGCTGTCCGTCGTGGGGAGCCTGTCTGCTGCTTTGACTGTGTACCATGTGACAATGGCAAAATTAGCAATCAGACAAGTAAGCTTGAACCCAACAATAAAATTGCAATAATTCAAACCTAATATTCTATTACATTTTTTTTTTTTTGACCCTCTTCCCTTTAGACTCAATAGAGTGCACATTTTGTCCTGAGGACTTCTGGTCAAACAAAGACAGAACAGCCTGCATCCCAAAGAAAGTAGAGTACTTGACCTTTGACTCCTTGGGTATAGCCCTGACCGTGATATCTGTGCTGGGTGCCTGCCTCACCCTCGCTGTCTTTGCAGTCTTCTTCTATCACAGAAATACAGCCATCGTTCGTGTGAATAACTCTGAGCTTAGCTTCTTCATCCTGTTTGCGCTGACTCTGTGTTTCCTGTGTTCTCTGGTTTTCATTGGAAAGCCAACATCTTGGTCCTGCATGCTGCGCCACACTGCCTTTAGCATCACATTTTCACTTTGCATCTCCTGCATCCTGGGGAAGACACTGGTGGTGTTGGCTGCTTTCACTGCTACCAGGCCAGGGGCCAACATCATGAAATGGCTGGGGATCAAGCAGCAGAGGGGCATTATCTTCAGCTGCACTCTGGTTCAGGTGGTTATCTGTGCTGCCTGGCTCATTGATGCGCCCCCTTCTCCCTCCCGAAATACAAAATACGAACGCTCAAAGATCATCCTGGAGTGTAGTGTGGGCTCTAGCCTGGCATTCTGGTGCGTTCTGGGATATATTGGTCTACAGGCCTGTCTGTGCTTTATACTGGCTTTTCTGGCCCGCAAGTTGCCGGGCAACTTCAACGAGGCCAAGTTCATCACGTTTAGCATGCTGATCTTCTGTGCTGTGTGGCTGGCATTCATCCCTGCTTATATCAGCGCCCCTGGAAATTATGCAGATGCAGTGGAGTCATTTGCCATTCTGGCTTCCAGCTTTGGCTTGTTGTTCTGCCTGTTTGCACCAAAGTGTTACATTATTGTACTGAAGCCAGAAAAGAACACAAAACAGCACCTAATGGGAAAAGAAAAGAAGTGATATGCCATAAGTTATGGTAGCTATGGTAACGTGCACAACTCCAAAGTACTCAGAGCAATGTATCAGGTGCATGGTCGTCCTTTGCCTCACATTTAACAAGAAGACTATTTATCTGTTTGTTCTATGCCATAGGTTAACATTTAAAAAAAAATATATTCAATGTTTAATGATATGTAAAAGTAATCCACACAAATGTTGATGTATTTCACATTTGTATTGACTGGGCAGTGACAGTTATATATTGTAACATTGCAAATGCAGTACAGTGTACAAGGAAATAAATAGGTATAATTACATGAAGGGTTTCACTTTAGTATATATTTTTAAGAAATAAAGATGTTGATGATGAGGTCAGTGTCCTTTGAAGTTTCTGAGCCTCAGTTTTTGTATTCTGCTGATCTTCTACCCTGCCACACCCATGAACCTGAGTTTTAGCTGATCCACGGTCAGTGGGTTCATGATTGTCCCAACGGACATTTACAAAATACTGTGTGCTAATGTGTTGTAACATGGTCAGGCCTGTCATGTTTTGTTATGGCAGACACTTTTTGTTAGTTTTGTTTTGGAGATTCTTGCACTTCCTGTTTTAGTTTGTAATTTGGTTCCTTGTTTGTCTGTGTTTTTGCGTCATGTCTTGGTCTTGTTTCTGTGTAGTGATTGTCTGCCCCGCCCTAATGTGTTTCACCTGTGTGCAATCACCTTGCCTCCTGTGTCTATATAGTCTTTGTGCTCCCCTTTGTCTGTGTTGGTTCGTCTGTTGTCTTCCGGTTTTGTTCACGTCTGTTCACGTTGTCTGTTCATGTCACGTTCACGTGTGGTTAAATAAACCTGACTGCATCGTCTCCCATGCGTTGGCTGCATTTGAGTCCTACTTACCTTGCAAAACCTGACAAGGCCTTAGGGAACTAATGACAAATATGTGTGGTGATTTTCACTTATTATTGTTTGCAGAGAAAAACAGATTTCCATAAGTAAATAAAGAAATAAACAATGCTCTTAGACCATGATCTGGGATGAAATGCACAGGGACGACCAGGGGGCATGACACAGGGATACAGACACCAAGAACCAGAAACAAAAGTGCACAACTGTGCATCAACATCAGGTCAGACTACATACGGATCAGTTCAGCTATTACATATCTTTTACAAGAGGTTTAAAGGGGTAAATGTGGCCACCTCTGTGCAATGATTTAAGGTTTGGGTCAAAGTATCATTGCAGTTACAACGTGTATGACTGATGTGATTATTGATGTTTTATGAAGTGGAAGGTGTTGAAGCAGGTCCCAGAAAAAATAAGGCTTACATGCCCAACAAGTGAATCAGAGCAGGTAATTATACCCCATCTTTAAATATGCAGTGCTGTGAATAAGATCACAAAGATCATACTTTTGTTCAGATTATTATCTTATTCTTAACCCCATGTCCCTCCCTGCAACCCTCATGGATAAGAGGATATAGTTAATGGATGAAATAGATTCACTCTACTCATATTGTTTGCATTGTAGTAAGTTCCTAAGTCCCAATTCAGGACATGGCCGTCATAGACTGCGAAGGCCAAAACCCAAAGGATTTTTGCTTTGCCTCACCAACTGTGCTGTTGTGTCACAAAGTGCGGTTCCTGTTGCCTAGCAACCTTGACAGCATGTGACAAAAACTTGACGTTTTAAGGCCCTTGGTTTTAACACTTGCACATTTAACTGTTGAACTGAGCTGAAACCCAATGCTTGTGTTGTTTGCTTTCGTTACCAGTGCGCAATGAATGGGATAAGTTGGGCCACAAAGAACCCACCCGGGAAAAGAAGGCCACATTTAAAGGGGACAGGCTAGTTGCGCCGCAGTGACATAATCGGTCTTAAAATACAGCATCTGAAGAATGTGGCCCATGAATTGGGACACAGTGTGTCAAGTGTTTACAGAAATGAGGCAGATTTACAGTCAGGTCCCAACTTGAAACATATTATTAACATTAACACATGGAAACACGTTTCATATGGCATTTTATTTTGTTTCACTTTCAAATATTCAAATTCAAAAAATCACTATGAAAATGTATTTTCATGATCTCAAATTAAAAAGCAAGAGTTTCTGTTTGCTTAATGGGTATTTAAAATGACTACTTGCAACATGTGTGAAGTTCATCTGGGATATTTTCCAGTCATGCCTTTCTTAATGTTTCTTTCAGGCCGCAGTAAGATTATGTAACATTTGGGCACAAAAATACACAATAACAGTCCAAAACTGGAGGCTAATATTGCAAATATTTCCACAGCCACAGTGAACTTCCCAGGGGAGCTGACATGAGCTGGGATGAAAGAGATCCACACGGCCCAAAAGATCAGCATGCTGAAAGTGATGAGCTTCGCCTCATTGAACGTATCAGGTAGCTTGCGTCCGAGGAACGCCAGGAGGAGGCAGAGGAAGGCCAGTAGGCCGATGTAGCCCAGGACCAGGTAAAATCCAGGAGGCCATGGCTCCTTACACTCCACAACAATCTAATTATGTCCAACAGCAGATCAATTAATATTAAAACATAATTAAAACATTAAGACATATAGCACAATTTCACAGTGAGTGTGAAATAACAAATTTCATTTGAATAGTTAGTTTCTGTCTGAATTGACTAATAAACCTGAAAGCCCCTATGTGTAGGATTTGAGCATTTTTTGGCAGCATAGGCACCAAAGACTAAGGTGCCATTAAAGCATGTATTCCTTACTTTTCCAGTTGTGGCTTGATAGGTCGGGTTCCTGAATGGGAAGGGAGGTGCGCCCAACAACCAACCAGCACAGAGACAAACCTGAAGGCAACATAAGAAGATAGGCATTTCTTAAAGAAAACCCATTAAACTCTTCAATGGTCACAAATTGAGGATAAGATTAGTTGTGCTTTTATAACCCTCTGACCTGAGGAGCTGTAGTGCAGAGGATGAGAGTCCTCTGCTGAGACGGCCCAAACAACTTCAGAGCCCTGGAACCAGGTACATTTGACTGGAAAGCCAAGAGAACTACAATGGTCTTAACAAGGAGGCAGGACAGACAGAGGACAAAGCTGATCCCAAATGCTGCCTGGCGGAGCCTGCATGTCCACGCAGACGGCCGGCCAATGAACACCAGGGAACACAAGAAGCAGAGCTTGAGTGACAGGAGAAGTAAGAAACTTATTTCTGAGTTGTTGGCCTTGACGATGGGTGTAAAGCGGAAACGGTGAAAGACAGTGGTGATGATGGTTGTCAGGACAACACCCAGCAGGGTGAGTATGACCAGGATGATGCCCATGGTGTCGAAGAAAGACAGGAATTCCTCAACCCCGGCAATACACTTCACCTTGTCTTTGTCTGACCAGTAAAATTCAGGACATTTAGTGCACTCAGTGGAACCTTTGGGGACACATAGTAAGACACATACTGTGTAAGCCGACACAGATGCTTTCCTACACAACAACAACCGTTTGCATCCAATCAGTATGCCTCCATGCCTTTCCAGTTTTGCAACATTTCTATGCCTGTAAGGCCTTCTGCTTCTGGCAGAAGTTGTAAAATGCATGAATAAAGAAAACATAAAGGGGCTACCAGTCTGGTTGCTGATCTCTCCATCGGCGCAGGGCAAACAATCAAAGCAGCAGTGAGGCTCTCGTGGACGTCTGGCCTGCCTGCTACCAGAGGGGCATGGAGCACTGCACTGAGATACAGGCACCTGGACAAAGACCAGATAATGGTGTAGAATTTCTTTCTGCACAAAAGACACTTATTGAAACTAATTCATTTTTATAGAAGAAAAATGCCATTTTTTAAATTTTGTATCCCATAAAGAAACGTAAATAATTTTTAAGATGTATATAAAATCATTGTAGGGGACATATGACCCACCTGTGACTGGCCTTTTGTCCATACAATGGTGCTCTGTTCCATCTGCAACTGCTGTCCCAGTGGAGCCGAACCATCATAGCTTCCCACTTTGATAAATCTAAACACAGTGAAAATGCAGTTTCTAATCATTACTCAGCTGAATGCTAACAGCCACAATAAACATAAATAAAACTTTTCGATCATGATTACAGACAGGTGTGTTCTTATAGGTATAATATTCCACCTAATTTCACCCTTGATGTCCTTCTGCCAGTTAATGATGTCATACAGAGGGACCGGCTCTCCGTTGGAGTCAAAATATACCTTCTCCCCAAACTGGTTAGTGAAATTTACTGTCTTTAGATGATCCAGCAACTGAATGAACGGAGGAAGCAGAGAACAACAGGCCAAAAGAATGATACATAAACACATGAACATCGATTTGTATGTTTTGTAGTGTTTAACTCACCTGCCTAGAAGTGAATGATTTCCGTTTCTCACACATTCCCTTCTTAAGTTCTGCAGAATCACAGTTCAGTAAATCGTGCAGTGCATGGGCGATGGCATATACAGCTTTGTACACATTGTAGGATATTCTGACCTGAGATACATCAGTATAACTGCTGTCAGTGTACCTCAGATCCTCTGAACCTGTGCATACAGGCTTTTCACTGTCTGACCCTTTAAATGTGCTCTTTTGTCCTGCAAAAGGCCCAACCAAGGACCAAGAATTATTTTGAGAGTCTGGGTTGTAACCAAAATCATCCAATCCCATCAAGTTATCCACAGTATGTGCTTCATTTTCTTCGGACCTGTTTCCTCCAAAGTCTAGCCTACAGTCAAACAGCTCTTCCCAGAACATGTTGACAAATTCCATCCCTGGTTCGGGAGAGGGGCGCACGTTCAACAAGAACTCTTTCAAGCCCGGGATTCTGACTCCAGGGAAGGAGAAGCCCAGCGTGCCCTCTAAGAGAGGTTGGAAGCCCGGTGAGGTCAGCAGGCTGGCGGTCACCCAAGCTTCACTCGCTACCCACTGGATCCCTGTCACATTTCTCTGAGCCAGCTGGAAAGGCAATTTGAAAGTAATTTGATGGTGATTAAAATGAGCACAAACATTTTTTTTTTTTTGACATTCCTAATTATCAGGTTAAATACTGCAAAATATGTCATATTTTATGCCTATATACATTAACTGAGATGTAGAGTGCTTACCTCTAAGAGCAGATCCAGGAGCTGTCCCTCTGTGGCAAAGACCACCATGACCTGTGCAGTTGAACTCTGCAGCCTGTCTGCCATTTCTCGTACCTGAGCTGCTGTGGGTGATTTGGGGATAGTCAGATGAAATGCCACACACCCACCTTGCTGTCTAAACTGATTAGAGAAAGCTTGGATGCCATACTGACTGTAGTCATCCTGAAATATATAGAGAAATTGTTTTTGTATATACATATATATAAATAATTATGTTGGTGTGTTTAACTTACTAATGTTGGGGTTAAAAAAATTAAAAATTATCTCACTGTGGTCCCTATTGTTCCCACCCAGAGCCAGTCTAAGAAAGTGACCAACTGCACCAGGCCTCTAACTTGAAAGAGATCACTCGGCACAGTCCGCAAGAATGATGGGTACACATGTTTGTCAGTCAGACAGGTACAAGTGGCAAAATAACTCACCTAGAAGGAGAAAAATTTAACTTCACTTTTACTGAGATGAAACAGAGGCCAGAACAAAACATCACTGAACATTTTTAAATGTAGCTGTGTGATTTCTTACAAAAACCAAGTGGTGGAAGGAAGGAATGTAAAAATAAAGGACTGTGCATGATCCTGCCTTTCATTCCTGTCTTACCAGTGGGATGTTGAAAGGGGTAAGAGTGTGAGCTACAGCTCTTGTAGGGGAAGAGGATGCAAGACCAATCACAGCAGGCACAGGAGAACCAGTCAGACATGAGGGCAAAGTCTCAGATGGTATATTCATATCCATTCTCTCCTCTGTCACATTTTCTATTATGTAATTTCTATTATTTTCCAGATAGCGAGACATCACTGCGCTACCCTCAGCACTTCTATTTGTCACTGTGGTCAGCATCCTTTTCTTTCTTGTTTTTTCTACTGTCTTTACTATCTCCATTCTAGTGCCTTTGTCCTTTGCCATATTTAATCTGTTTCCAGTTTCCTCTATCTGTTTCACCGGAGCTGTCAAACCTTTGGAGTGGCTGATTAAGGAAAAAAGAGCTTGCATGCTGGTGTGGACATGGTCACAGCTGTCCATGATCCGGTAGCCCAGTTTAACACCTGGTAACAGGCTTGAATCACGATTAATTTCCTCCACTGCAAACACCATGGTCATCATCCAGCGGAAGGCTCTGTGGTCAAAGCTACAATTCATCATGAGTTAGAAAACACAGCATCATAACACACTATAGAAATTAGAACATGCAAATAGTGTAGTGCATCTAATCAAGGCGAGAGAAAATAATTTTTGCCACTTATTTGTATCCTCACACTCACCCGCTGCAAGGTGTGAGCTGAGGTTTGCTGGAGTAGCTGTGCTGTGGCTTAGGGGCCACATAATGCAGAGGGAAAAACCCACCAATCACAAAATCCCCTTCTGCCTGCAGGGCCACAGACTCACTGTCTATCAGTTTCACACACGGAGGTAAATGAGAATCAAAAGCACTCGCTCCCTGTATCCCCAAACCATTCAGTCTTTCTGTGAAATTCTCTTGTTCTCTCACCACACCTCCCTCCAAACTTAGTTCTTTCTTTTTCTTCACACTTTTAGGAACATCAGAAAACACTGGAAAAAGGAGGCTAAATAAGGTCCAAACAAGCAGCCACAGAGAAGCCCCATTCAGGGTTGAATGCAATGTCCATACTGACCCCATAAAGACTGTGTGTCTGTTGGAGACAATGGTTCTCCAAATACAGTCTCTGGAAGGCTAATGGAGTAGACTATATAAACTGCAACACTTGCTTCATTTCATTGGTCATGTGAGTTATCACGTCATGACAATGCAAAGCAAAGGCACAGGAGAGAAGACAAGATGTGGCGCATGTGCACATCTCATATTCAACTGTGTTGGTGTCTGTCTTTCTTGACAGGACGGCCGTAAAATAAGGAAAGTCGTGCTCTTTTCCCCCTCTGTTTTTTTGGGTTTTTTTTTTTTTAATGACCACAGTTTTATCCCAAACTTATAATAAAAACAAAAAGGAAAAGAATGAGCAAGGTGTGATTTGTTAGCTTTTGGGTGTGAGTTCACTTTGTGTGATTTGACCTTGAAATACTAAAATGCAAAGCCAACACTTGAACAACTCCAAGTTACCATGGAGAGCACAAATTACAGGATGATAAGAACTATGAAGAATCAGTTCCTGGGAATCTAAATAATTTAAATCAATTTGAACAATTACATTTTAATTTTTCATTTTTGATTGTGAGGAACTCAGAAATGTACTGACTCTTACATCAAACAATCAAGGAAATATTAAATAGTAGGAGGAAATAATGGCGTTTTGGTAATGTTTGAGAAATTAATACCACCATAGTTATACTTATTTTTAAAAATAGTTGCCACTCATCCTTAAATTTGAGACCTCAGAAAACGTTTTGGTTTACTGCTACCATCTAGTGGACATGTTCATAGCAGAAATTACGCTCCAGGTAACAATGGCTGTCTATAAAAAATAAACTGGATTATTAAGTCGCTGAACTGTCACTGTATGAGTCAGTATGTTTTGGCCATTTGAAACATTAGAACATTATTACAACATTTTTAATGTGTCCTTAATATAATATCATATTGTTCATATCATATCATATCATATCATATTATATCATATTGTACATATATATATATATATTGTCGCCCATAAAGTTGGAATAATTTTGTTTTCAGGTGCAATGATTACATTATGTGTCCCAATTACCCAGGTGAAATGAAATAAATCACATTGTCACAATCATTTCATGGAAAAAGGAAAAAAATATTTTATTCCAACTTTATGAGCAACAGTATATATATATATATATATATATATATGCTGAAAAAATGTGACATTTTGGCTATTTAATGAGTATTAGGGCCTCCATGTCTCGACATCACTTGCCACAATGGGTGATGTAAATGATTAAACAAACAATGACGTAAATGGGTGAAGGGGATGACATAGTTCTGTGTATAAAATGAAGTGACTGTGCAAAAGGCTTAGAAACAGGGGTGAAAGGAGGAGGGCAGTTATGGGGGCAGTTGTTGACACACACCTGCTTTTGTGTGTCTTGATTTTGTTGTCCTCCTCTTTCTTACTGCCTGTGCTTTCCTCCCTCTCCTCGTCTTGTAAATTACGGAGGAAGTTTCATCTTAATGGGATGCACAAGACTGGCGATGTGGTTCTGGGTGGGCTGTTTGAAGTCCACTACACATCTGTCTTCCCAGAGCTTTCCTTCACCTCAGAGCCAAATCAACCACGTTGCGAGGGGTGAGTTTCGCACACATACAGCAGGAAAGAGTGCTGATTACTTTTACTTAGCCCAGAATGTTTAAAATCACATGACAGTGCTGTGCTGACATAAATATTTTTACTGTATAAATGTTGATATATTAAAACAAGATTTCTGGAGAGATGATTTATGTGTAACAAGGCCTGGGTAATTTGTACATTTAGGCCATGCTGTTGATACTTTGTTGGTTGTTAATGGAGACATTTTGGTGCCAGCTTCGACCCTCCAGGGTTCAGACATGCCTTGACCATGGCCTTTGCTGTTGATGAGATCAACAAAAACTCAAACCTGCTACCTAATGTGACTCTGGGATACAGTCTGTATGATAATTGTGCCTCACTTGGAATTGGATTCCGTGCTTCATTGTCACTGGCCAGTGGTCAAGAGGAGCAGTTTATTTTGAATGAAATCTGTGTGGGGGCCCCTCCAGTCCTGGGGATCGTGGGTGATGTATATTCAACATTTACAATTGCCATGTCAAGTGTGACAGGTTTATACAAACTGCCCATTGTAAGTTTCTCATTTTCAATGTTTTTCCTCTTTCCATCAGAGAATGGTTTTGATGTGTTGTATTTTAGTGAAATTCCCTGATTAATGGGTCAACTACACTGCAAGAAATTAACCCCCCTCATGTCTCTCACAGGTGAGTTACTTTGCCACATGTTCGTGCCTCAGTGATCGGCAACGCTTTCCATCCTTCTTCAGAACAATACCAAGTGATACTTTCCAGGTAAACTCAAGCAGCAAACAAGAACTTGAAATATATACTGGCATGCATTATATGCTACCACAAGGAGAGTGGTTCCATTCACTCTCCTCTGAAAGGAGCTGATTAACTTATATGTATCAAAATATGTTTTAATGTGTCATTAGTGAAGTTGGACTTAATGATTCAACTGAATGACAGTAATAGTTTCCACTGAAACAGCTACAAAGACAGATTTTCTGTGCAAGAATATTCCAGCATGCACACAATTCTTTAAATTCTCTATTCACTTATAGGTGCGTGCTATGATTCAGATTCTAAAACGCTTTGGCTGGACTTGGGCAGGTCTGCTGATCAGTGATGATGATTATGGACTCCACGCTGCCCGATCCTTTCAAACTGACCTGGGTCCATCTGGTGGAGGTTGTCTGGCTTACTTAGAGGTTTTGCCCTGGGGTGACAACCCAGCTGAACTAAAGAGGATTGTGGATGTGATGAAGAAATCCACAGCTCGTGTGGTCATTGTGTTTGCACATGAGAGCCACATGATTGATCTCATGGAAGAGGTTGGGCTTGAAACACAAGTTGATTATACCATGATATGATAAAATCACTTAATGTTTTATCAAACTGAAAGATTTAATTCAGTAATTTACAATATTTGGCCTAAACACACCAAATAGTAATCAGTTGAATGAGCTAACCTTGAGATCACTTTAAATTATACTGAACTCCACTTATGATGATATGATGATATGATCTTACTTATTATACTTTGTAAACACAGGATTGCACCTGTGTATGACATCAACTGTGTAAACTAGGTACTACTTTTAAGTCATGGCAGTATGAATTTATGTACTTGCATTGTACAGGTGGTGAGGCAGAATGTGACAGGCCTGCAGTGGATGGCCAGTGAAGCCTGGACAACAGTTGCTGTGCTCCAGACCCCCCACCTCATGCCGTACCTGGGTGGAACACTGAGCATTGCCATCCGTCGAGGAGAAATACCAGGACTCAGGGAATTCCTCTTACAAATACGTCCTGACCTATACCACAACAACAGCCATGGAAATAACATGGTGCGAGTTTAACCTTGCAATCTGATTTGATATTTGCAAGAATAATATATTGTCATTGTTTATACCACAAAGTTTTGAATATATTTCAGGTCAACCAGTTTTGGGAATACACATTTCAGTGTAGATTTGCTCCACCTCCAGCAGGTTGGATGGAAGCTGGAGGAACATTATGCACTGGTGAGGAAGATCTAGAAAGTGTGGAAAGTGAGTTGTTGAATGTGGCAGAATTCAGGCCTGAGTACAATGTGTATAAGGCTGTGTATGCTCTGGCATATGCCCTCGATAACATGCTGCGCTGTGAGCCAGGGAGAGGGCCTTTCAGCAGCAAAAGCTGTGCCCATTTCCAAAGACTGGAGCCCTGGCAGGTGTGAACAAGTTACACTCCACCTGTTTTTCATTTTTGTAACCATGCACTACATCATCAAGAAAATTAGCTCATAAAAATGATCAGCTACTTCATTATTATGTATGACATCAATGCACTTGCTAAAAACATCATGCATTAATTTCATAGATGGTGGACATGCAAGTTTTCAACTGCTTTGATCAAATTAGATGCTTATTTTTTTGCTTCAACATCATGTGAATGGTATGACAAGTTGATGAACAAAGGCTTGCAAGTCTATCACCACACTTTTTTGATAGTCTGTCATGTCCCTTTTGTATTTCTGTGTCTTCTCTCGTCCATTTATAGCTTTTACATTATTTGCAAAAAGTCAACTTCACTACATCATTTGGTGACCAAGTGTCATTTGATGAGAATGGTAATGCCTTACCAATCTACGATGTCATGAACTGGCAGTGGCTACCTGATGGACAAATTAAAGTTCAAAGTGTGGGTGAAGTTAAGAAATCAGCCTTAAAAGGTGAAGAGCTAACACTTGACGAAAATAAAATCTTCTGGAACTTTGAGGCAAAAAAGGTTCTGCTTCTTTTTTCATAACCCTTAACCTTGTTTAGCCAGTTGATAACTGATTATTGCAATGTAAAAATTACACAATATGAGATCATTATTTCTCTGCTTACAGCCCCCCCGGTCAGTGTGCAGTGAGAGCTGTCCTCCTGGTACCCGCATGGCCAGAAAGAAGGGGGAACCTGAGTGTTGTTTTGACTGTATCCCCTGTTCTGAGGGAAAGATCAGCAATAGGACAGGTTGGTATTCATTTTAAACTGTTATACGCTGGAGACAAAAGATACATAGTATCTCAAAATCTATCCTGTTTTCATAGACTCCATGGAGTGCACCAGTTGTCCAGAGGATTTCTGGTCCAGCCCCCAGCGTGACCACTGTGTCCCTAAGAAAACAGAGTTCCTCTCCTACCATGAGCCTCTGGGAATCTGCTTGATGACAACCTCATTGCTGGGCACATTTATCTGTGCTATTGTCCTAGGGATCTTCACTCATCATCGCAGCACACCCATTGTGCGTGCTAACAATTCAGAACTCAGTTTCCTGCTCTTGGTGTCACTTAAACTATGTTTCCTGTGCTCACTGCTGTTTATCGGCCGACCCAGACTGTGGACATGCCAGCTGAGACATGCAGCATTTGGGATCAGCTTTGTGCTTTGTGTCTCATGCATCCTGGTTAAAACCATGGTGGTTCTGGCTGTGTTCAAGGCCTCTAAGCCAGGAGGTGGAGCCAGTCTGAAGTGGTTTGGTGCTGTGCAGCAGAGAGGGACGGTTCTGGTTCTTACATGTATTCAGGCAGCAATCTGTACTGCCTGGCTTGTTTCTGCCTCACCAGCACCTCATAAAAATACCGAATACCACAATGACAAAATCATTTATGAATGTGTAGTTGGCTCCACAATTGGTTTTGCAGTGTTACTGGGCTATATAGGAATACTGGCTATCCTTAGCTTCCTGTTAGCTTTCCTGGCAAGGAATCTTCCAGACAACTTCAATGAGGCCAAACTCATCACTTTCAGCATGCTGATCTTCTGTGCTGTGTGGGTGGCCTTTGTCCCTGCTTATATCAACTCTCCAGGCAAATATGCAGATGCAGTGGAGGTATTTGCCATCCTGGCCTCTAGTTTTGGCCTCTTGGTGGCGCTGTTTGGACCCAAATGTTACATAATCCTCCTGAGACCAGAGAGGAACACAAAGAAAGCTATTATGGGTCGAGGAACTACAAAGTGATAAAGCATCACCTCAATGCTTCACCCATCTTTTACCTGTCACCTAGCAACACTTAAATGAGCTATTTGTAAGTTTTGCTATTGCTACATAGTCAATGTTAGCATTAACAGCTATATGCTAACTTACCAGTGTTACAGTAAGACCAGTCTTACAGACCACAGTGACTTGGTATCGGAAAGTGACAAGACAATCCGACCAGGCTGATGAGTATGCTAACTTCAGTAGAAAAAAAGAAGTGGTAGGAATAGAAGCAAAAGAAGAGGGTCATGTCCACCGCTTGCAAGCAACAAACTGAAGTTCAATGCCGAACTCGCAACGTTTCTTCTAAACTGGCAAGTGAACAGCTGTTAATGCTAACACTGGCTATATAGGAGTAGCAAAACTTACAAATAGCTCCTTTAAATGACCCTGACCAGGCCCCATGGGAGTAGGCCTGACCAAGTTTCCCTCCCAGGGTTTCCTAAGAGGTATCTGACCTTTAAGCATTTCTAAAAACAATGGGAAAATAACCACAGGCCAGACAGCTTGAATTGATGAAAAACACCAATCCACACCCATGTAACACTCACTAACATTTATATCCTTCTCATGTGGCTGCAGGTACAGATCCTGAGGATGCATTAATGCTCTCTCTGTGCCATGAATAGCTAGTTCAAGAGTATTTTAATATAACTCATAACTCATCTGTTTACTAGAACTGTTAAGCTTTTTTTTTTTTTTTTTCTGTTTTTTTTCAATACCCATTTATCTTTCCTGTCAAGACTATTGTCTACTGTTTTCATGTATGTACTGTAAAGGTTTTTACATGAATTGTAACTGAAAAATGTGACAGTACATACTGAAAAATTTTACTAAAAAATGAAATTATACAAATATTTTGCCGCTGGTGTTTTAAAATGATCTCTTTAATATGATAGCATGCACATACCATGCACTTTTTTTTTGTTTTTTTTTCAAATGTTGAGACAGAACTCATGTTTTTACAATAAATTTGACTTTATTTAATATTAAATGAAACAAAATCATTACAAAAAGACATTCACATAATTACATTAAAGTTTTTAAAAACAAAAAATGTAAATATTCAAATAAACTTGGTGAAGAACTTTAGAACTGTGTTAAATGTGCACAGACTAATTTTTGTTCATTAAATGTTTCTTGGTGTTCTTCTCTGGTTGAAACAATATGATGAAACACTTGGGAGCAAATATGCACAAAATTAGTCCAAAACTTGAAGCCAGAATGGCGAAAATTTCCACAGCCACAGTAAATTTCCCAGGAGAGCTGACATATGCTGGGATAAAGGTGATCCAGACTGCACAGAATATCAACATGCTGAAGGTGATGAACTTGGCTTCATTAAAATTATCAGGTAGTTTCCGAGCTAGGACAGCTAACACGAAGCAAAAGACAGCCAGTAGGCCTATGTACCCGAGTACAGCCCAGAACCCAATAGCTGAGCCTAATGCACACTCCAGGATGATTTTCTCTTTGTATACCGTTAAGTTTTCCATTGGAAAAGGGGGACTAAGAAGCAACCAAATAGTGCATATTAAAACTTGTATAAAAGTGAAGGACACTACGGTCATTCTTTGCTGTGGAGGACCAAACCATTTCATGACATTATTACCAGGAAGTGTGGCTTTGAAGGCCATTAACACCACTATAGTTTTCCCAAGAACACAAGAGATGCAGAGGACGAAGGTGATGCCAAACGCTGTGTGGCGCAGCATGCAGGACCACTCAGAGGGTGCTCCCATGAAAGTTAATGAACATAAGAAACATAGAGTCAATGAGAAGAGCAGCAGGAAACTCAGCTCAGAGTTGTTGGCCCTGACAATCGGGGACATCCTGTGACGAAAGAACACAGCCGCTGTTATCATGGCGAGACAGGCACCACCAACTGAGAAAGCAGCCAGGATGATTCCCAGGACCTCATCGAAGGAAAGAAACTCTACAGGCTTGGGGAAACATTTGTTTCTCTCTGCATTAGGCCAGAACTCTTTGGGGCAAGGGAAACAATCAGGGGAATCTGAAAAAATAAATCAAAAATGAATTTTAGCAGTCATATATTTGAGGTTGTAGATATGCATCAGAAAACATCAACCTATTTTACCTGTGGCATTGCTAATCTCTCCCTCAGGACATGGTATACAATCATAACAGCAGATGGGTTTTCCTTTCTGCAGCACTTTTCGGGTTCCTGGAGGACAGCTGTCAGTACACACTGACACAGGCACCTGTCACATAGACACAGACAGACTCACACAGATATGAATTATTGCTACACAGCTGTTAGATGTTATGTTATTGCTCCTCACTTGTGTGCTACCCTCCACCCAGGTGAGGTTTCTGTTGATACGGAATTCCTGGCCCACTGGCAGTGATGCATCGTAGTGCCCTACTGTCACAAACTCAATGCTGCCAATCTTACTTTTTTGCCAGTTGACCAGTTCATATGTGGCCACAGGATCCCCGTTGGCATCAAATGACACATCATAACCATTTTGGGAAAAATTTACTTTCTTCAGCTGAGTCAGAACCTGTGAGGATAAAGTAAGACAGTGAAGAAGAAAATGGAAATGATGTAATATAAAATACATTTTTCATCTTATAAAAGGTAAACTGTAACTAAAAATGTATTGTGCCTGCTGCTTAGGAGGCCGAGCATATCGTCTACTTATCGGAAGGTCGGCAGTTTGATTCTCATCTCCTCCAGTTGACATGTCCAAGTGTTTATGGGCAAGATACTGAACCCTGAATGTATCAGCAGTTTGTAATAGAAAAAAACGCTGTATGAATGTATGAGTGAATGTGTGAATGTGGCTTGGAGTGTAAAGCGCTTTGATTGGTTGACAAGCTGAGAAAAGCACTACACAAGTGCTGTTCTGTACCTGTTTGGACTCTACTCTGGTGTGTTTGTCACACTGAGTTGTAGAGTTTGTTTTCTGGCATGCTGAATTATGAATGGCATGTGCTATTGCATAAACAGCCTTGTACACCATGTTAGTGATTCGGAGCTGAGATGTGTCAGTGTATGGGCTCTTGAGTGTTTGTATGTCTTCAGTTCCATCACACACACTCTCCTCTGTGGCTGCACCTAAAAACAAAGGAAAGAGGCAGGTGTTTTTTTTTTGCCTTGACAATGATATTGCATTATTATTCCATCTCATGTGTTTCTGTTTCACTTATAGTTTGTTGGACCTACATATATTGTAACTGATACGTGTGAAGAATTATGCATTTTGATCTTTAAACCACTACAGCGTAGAGATGGGCCTCAGGACTCCACCTCACAAAAGATTTCCCTTTTCATAAAAATCAGAGCTTTGTTCTTGAAGCATCTGTGGACTTTTTTAACACACAAAGCTCCACAATCACAACCAACAAAAGAACACAACCCAACCACAAGGAACCAACTGTGGGTATCACCTATGTCAAAAATCAACACAACTTTCTCACTTTTGCCCAGCCTGCAGTTGAATGCATCCTCCCAAAACTCAGTCAGCACCGGGGATGCAGCCACTTTAGTGTCGGGCAGATCCAGCAGGAAGTCTCTCAGACCTGGGATGACTGATTGCTGAATACTAAATCCGATGGCTCCAGCACAGAAGGTGAACCTCAGCATGTCTGGGTTTGTTACCCATGACTCAGTGCCTATCCACTGGCGAGGTGGGGAAGGTTCCCTTGACAGCTCCTCCAACAAGATCTTCATGTCTCCAGAGGCTGCAAATGCCACAACAACCATAGCTGTTGACCTAGAGAGACAGACACACAAAACGTTCTGAAATATGCTTCAAGATTATTAACAAAAAACTAACATCATAAACTGTGTTTGGTGTGTTTCTAACATAATAAAAATAATCTTCTGATCTTCTAATTTCATGTTTGGTGGAATAGTTTTGTTATTCTGTGTGCAGAAAGTCAGAATTAACACAAGGAACACAAGCACAATCAGTGATGCAGAAACCTGCGGATAACATCAGCCACTCTCTGGATCTTGCTACGTGGGTGGGTCCGATAGAAAGATTCTGAGTATTCCACACAGATCCCCTCTTTTTGCGCTGCATCCAGGAAAGACGCCATGCCATTATTGCCATAGTCCGAATCCGAGCGGACAGCACCAATCCAAGTCCAGCCGAAGTGTTTGACCAGTTTGGCCAGCGCATCAGCCTGGAACTGGTCACTGGGGATTGTTCTGAAGAAACTCGGATACTGCTCCTTATTGGATAAGCATGCACAAGTGGCGAAATGACTCACCTGAAGCAACATGAAATAGTGTTCAGCGGTACAATATAATCACTAATAAAGGAAAATAAGATGAGTAATTGCAAAAACACAGTTTACAAGAAATATAAAATATTTACTTGAGGAATGTTAAAGGAGCCGATGACGCGCGACATGCTGATGGATGGCGTGGACCCAGACTCCCCAACGATACCCATCACCATACCAGATTGCGAACAGTTGTTTCCGGTGTAAAACACTGGCTCGAGGCCATTTGAAAGCTGGAATGCCACACGCACAGCCATGGGCACCGAGCCGCACGAATCATGGATCTGATAACCGAGAGTGATGCCCGGCAGCAGCTTACTGCTGTTGTTGATCTCCTGGATAGCGAACACCATTGCGCGTGAGAAGCGCAATTCACGCGAGTCGATCCTGCACACAGACACTCATGTCACTGTTGGAATTCACATATGATGAGGACAATTCACAATTTTTAAAGTAAACATGCAGTTAATAACAGCACTTCATACTTATGGGCAATAACTGATGCTGCATTGCATCTGTGAAACAAATAGGCCTAGACAGTATACCCAAGAGTTGCCTGACCACCACTAATATATATAGATATATATGTATATATTTATAGGGAGAGAAAGAGAGAGAGAGAGTCCAAAATTCACAGGAATTGTGATGCACAGAAAGATGCACTAAAGTCAAGTAAACTCTTAATTTGTTAAAACAGTCAGTAAATCAGTTGTTAAACACATTTATGTTTTCAGTTAAGAGGAACACGCAGCAACAACAGTACTACTTTTGTGGATATAATATATGATGCAAATACTGATTTGGCCCTAATATTTTTTTTTTTAAGTTTTCAATACAACACAAAAGCCTTGCAACAACTTTGTAAGCACATCATAGAGATTAAGACATTTCTTTCCCCACACAGTCAAACATCCTTTTATCCCCAACTTCCTCTTCTCACTAACCTCCCTGTGCACCTTAGTGGCTCAGGCATGGTGGTGTAGTTATGCTTCACTGTGTGCATGTAGTTGTGTATGGAGAAAACACCCCCAATAACGTAGTCTCCATCCATTGAGAATGCAGGTAGACGAGCAGCACCCTGCAGCTTACATTTCACAGATGAAGCCTCAGCACTGACCCCAGCACCAGACTTCGCCTCTGTAAGCCCAGCCCTTTGTTTCAGACCTGTCCAAGAAAGATTCAATGCAAGAGTTGAGTTCAGCTCCAAGAAACTCAGAGCCAACATCAGGCCAATAAAGAGAGCTGAGATCTCCATCCCCGAAGTGTCTGCATGTGGACACAAGTGTGTTTTCACAGGTTAATATAGATTTTCAGACAAAAGCTTCCCTCCTACTGTGCGTCATCTCACTGTACATCAGACAGAGGATGCCCCTTATCCAGTGATGTGTGTTTAACCTCCACTAAGTGCCCCAGTGTTTTTTTTTCTACTATTGTAAAGTTACCATTTTAAACACCACATATCTCCATAATTTTGTCCTACGCTCATGTCTTTTTTTTCCTTGGATTTATCTTATATTACAACCTTAAAATGCACACCTAATGGGTGTTTAGGTTTGTTCAATTTAGTTTTAAATAAATCACACGATTCATTGCTCCACTATACCTTAAAAAAAATAAGATAAGATAAACGATAATGATACTATACTGAAACTACCCTGTGAGTTCCCCTTTAAAGTACACCTGCTTTATAATGTGACTGCAAATAACTGGAGTTTCAGATTGCATTCTACTAGTGTGAACCTCAGTGTAAGCATTAAATATGTAGCCTGACACTCTGTAGCGTATATCAGAATTTTAAAAAAACACTGTAATGAACTGTCTGTTGAATGTAAACCTAAACAGTGACAAAGTGATATAGTTTAAATGGATGATAGAAAACCCCAATGTGAAGACAACCAAGAGCTGACTCTAACAAGCTTAGTCAGAAATATCTTGAAAGGCCATATTTTCTGTTTATTTGAAAAGTTGGTGATCCAACATTTTCTTTCAGTATCATTGTCACAGCCTGCACTTCCTGGTTCAGTTCATTTATTGACTCTGCCACGCCCCCGCTCCACTCTGCTCCACTGCAATCAGGACAATCACACACACCTGCTACTTACCTGCACACACACCTGATTGCCATTGACTCTGCCACTATTTAGTCTCCAGTTTTCCACACACTCACTGCCAGATTGTTCTTTGCTGTTTCCCATGCAAGACTTTGGATCTCCTGTTTCAGATGCAGCCTGTCTTTGCCTTTCCTTCATTGCCTGTCCCCCAGTAAAAGACCTAGCCTTCTGAACCTGACCTTGAGACTTCGCCCTGCATTTTTTGGTTTCTGTCTGGCTTTTTGGTCATTGTACTGCTGCAGTGCTTTGAAAGTGAGTTTCTATATACTGCTGTTTCCCCGTGGAGAAACATTGAGTTTTTGCCTGTGCCATTTTGTGCAATTGGTTCCTGCCTGTCTGTCTGTCATTGCCTGTTGTGTATATTTAGAACTGAATCCTGAGAATTGTGTGCTACAGCTGAGTCTGTTACAATCCTTTGACTTGAAATTCATGAAATGTATTTTGTGCAGTTTTTTGTCAGTGTATTTGCCACCCTGTCAAAAATTATATTTGTATGTAGTTTTGTTAAGCAACACACCACATTTTAGTGGGTAACTAGCATTGCTGCTGTCTACCAAATTTCCAAATGCAAGGAGTCACCCAGATATAATGTACATCTACAGAGAACATTTAAAGGAAAAGCAACAATATGACTAACATGGTAACAGCTTTGAGCCTGGATTAACCATGTGGCTAGTGCTGGATCAAGATTTTATTTTGGTACCTGCAATGTGAATTTGCATATTAGCTAAGCTATGATGTCTTTATGATCTGTACTTTATCATCTGATAGTGAGGTCTACAAAATAATAGAAGAGCACAGGGAGATAAAAACTCCTTCACATCAACATACCACTGCAACTCAGATCAGGCATGCTGTTACGCCCAGCCACTCCCCTCAAGGTTTCTCCATCCTTGCCCCTGTGGGCACTGAATTAAGTTACCCCAGTAGAACTACTGAAGCCTCAGGTAGCACTAGGACCAAAGTCAGAGACTTACTCTCAGTGACTTCAGTCACACAGACAAGTTCCTCTAGTTCTCAGGAACAACTTCAACACAGCGGTACACTGCCAGGAGTGTGTGAGTATATCCACACAGTTGGCCAGCATCTTTCACCGTGGGCAACTCTGTCATAGGAGGGAGTGCCGCCCTTATCCAGGGGGGTGGTTTTAGAGCAAGAGCTTTTGAGTTGAACCCTGCCATATCTAATTGGCACAGCTTCATTAACCCTGGCCCTCTCCAGAAAGAGGGTGACACTCAACAATCCTAGAGCAAAAGTTTGTAACCTGGGATCAGCACACCAAGGCCCCCTTCTTCACCTGCCAACTAGCAACTCATTCAAACATTTAAATGACGTCAACCAGACTGCATAGGAGTCAGCCTGACCAACGAATTTCCTTCTAAGTTCCTAGGTTTCCTAAAGAGTGTCTGACCTTAAAGCATCTCTAAAACTAATGGGGGAATTATCACTGGCCAGAGAGCTTGAATTGCTCACCAATTGAACACCAATCCAAACCCGTATAATACTCATAAGTTTTTACATCAGTTTACACTGAAAAATGTGAAAAGTTAATCCTGCTAAAAATGAGATGACACAAATATTTTGCTGTTGGTGTTTCAAAATTATCTCTTTAGTAGTCCTTGAGTGCCAGTCCTTCAGTCCCCCATCACAACTCATCAAAGTATAATAATTGATTTCTACAAATCTGATGTTATTGATTTACATCAGTAAAATGAATTACATATTTTCCTTGTTGCAAAGTAAAAAGTTAAACTGTAATTCTCATATTTTGCACTTGCTGTAGATCAGTTGAAAATGTGACAGCCTGATGCTCGGCAGCAGCTTACTGCTGTTGTTAATCTCCAAAATCAGGCCAGTAAAGAGAGCTGAGATCTCCATCCCCGAAATGTCTGCATATGGACACAAGTGTGTTTTCACAGGTTAATCTAGATTTTCAGACAAAAGCTTCCCTCCTGCTGTGCATCGTCTCACTATACATCAGAAATAGGATGCTCCTTATCCAGTGATGTGTGTTTAACCTCCACTAAATGCCCCAGTGTTTTTTTTTTTACTATTGGGTGCCTCTCCTGTCAGCTAAGAACCGCAAACTGAGACTCACCAAAATTGGACAATAGAAGATTGGAAAAAGTTTGCCTGGTCTGATGAGTCTTGATTTCTGCTGCGACATTCGGATGGTAGGGTCAGAATTTGGCATAAACATCATGAAAGCATGGATCCATCCTGCCTTGTATCAACGGTTCAGGCTGGTGGTGGTGGTGCAATGGTGGGGGATATTTTCTTGGCACACTTTGGGCCCCTTAGTACCAACTGAGCATCGTTTAAGCACCACAGCCTACCTGAGTATTGTTGCTTACCATTTCCATCCCTTTATGTGTACCCATCTTCTGATGGCTATTTCCAGCAGGATAACACACCATATCACAAAGCTCAAATCATCTCAAACTGGTTTCTTGAACATGACAATGAGTTCACTGTAATCAAATGGCCTCCACAGTCACCAGTTCTCAATCCAATAGAGCACCTTTGGGATGTGGTGGAACGGGAGATTTGCATCATGGATGTGCAGCCGACAAATCTGCAGCAACTGCATGATGCTATCGTGTCAATATGGACCAAAACCTCTGAGGAATGTTTCCAGCACCTTGTTGAATCTATGCCACAAAGAATTAAGGCAGTTCTGAAGGCAAAAGGGGGTCCAACCCGGTTATCGAGGTGTACCTAATAAAGTGGTCGGTGAGTGTATGTAATTATGTAATCTTGACACTGCACCTCTACTGACATGATATTCTGTCAATTATGTCCTGCCCACACTACTGGTCGTGCCCTGATGGGTACTAGCCATGCCCTGATGGGTGGTATGAAAGATTAAACAATAAGGATGCAAAGAGGATGACATAGGTCTGCATATAAAAATAAGTAACAGTGCATGAAGATTAAGAAACCGGGGTGAAGGGAGGAGGAGGCAGTTATGGGGGCATTTTTTGACATATACTTACTCTTCTGTGTCTCCATGATCGTGGTTTTGTTCTCTTCTTCTTTTTTCTTCCCAGTGTCTTCCTCTCTTTCCTCCTCTTGTAAATTACGGAGAGAGTTTCATCTCAATGGGTTGCACAGGGCCGGGGATGTTATTCTGGGTGGGTTGTTTGAGGTCCATTACACCTCCGTCTTCAGTGAGTGGACATTCACTTCAGAACCACGTCAACCCACCTGCACAGGGTAAGTCTTACATACATACAGGAAAAAGATTTTTCTTGTCTTATCAGAGTCTTCAAGCTATTAAGAAATAACATGTAAGAGTTGTGCTGAGATGTCTTTGAAGTATTGTTATATACATCTTAATCAGATATTGAGATATTTCCACATGTTAAAATGCAGCTCTAAAAAGTAACACATATTAATACAGAATGTTTTGATAATGTGGTGATTTGGGTAAATCTGTTGTAATTTGTGCTCATTTTTAATCGTTAATAGTAACATTATGTGTTTTAGCTTTGACACTCAAGGATTCAGACAGGCCATGATGATGGTCTTTGCTGTTGATGAGATCAACAGAAACTCCAACCTGCTACCAAATATAACTCTGGGATACAGTCTGTATGACAACTGTGGTGCACTTTTTATCGGATTTCGTGCTGCTTTGGTGCTGGCCAGTGGTCAAGAGGAGCAGTTTCTGCTTCAGGAGAACTGTTTAGGGACCCCTCCAGTTGTGGGGATTGTGGGTGATTCCTACTCAACATTTTCTATTGCCACCTCCAATGTGTTAGGTTTATTCAGATTGCCTATGGTGAGCTTAAATTTCTTCTGTGCGTTTAATGGACTGTATACAAATCTATTTCAAATGTGTTGACAACTTTTAAAAAGCGTGTAATATTTCAAATGGGTCAAACAACTTACATGAGATACTGTACACAACCTGTGCTCACACTGTACTGTACGTCTCTTTTCAGGTGAGTCATTTTGCCACATGTTCCTGCCTGAGTGATCGGCAACGGTTTCCATCCTTCTTTAGAACAATTCCAAGTGATGCTTTTCAGGTGAAACTATAAGTTTGGGGTATGAGGAAATACAGTATGTGCTTTGTGCATCAATAATGAAACTTATAGACTGAAATCACAATTCTGAATGATTTCTGATTCTGCTGTGAATCTTACAATGACTGAAACCATGTTTTCTATTCACTTAGGTGCGTGCTATGATTCAGATTCTAAAACGCTTTGGCTGGACTTGGGTAGGTCTGCTGATCAGTGATGACGATTATGGAGTACATGTTGCCCGATCCTTCCAGTCTGACTTGACTAATTCAGGTGGAGGTTGTCTCGCCTACACAGAGATTTTGCCTTGGGGCAATGACCCAGCTGAACTTAGGAGAATTGTGGATGTGATGAAGAAATCAACAGCTCGTGTGGTCATGGTGTTTGCACATGAAATCCACATTTATCAACTAGTGGAGGAGGTGGGTTTCAAAATACCATGTCATTTATGAATCTATGTTCCCTGTTATAGGCTGTCTAGCTCACAAAAGATGGCATTATATAAATTATTGACAGCATATTTTTTTGTGTCAACATTTGTTCTCAGAGTTAGATTATAGCAGCTGAAGCATGAAACATAAAGGATAATTAACATAACAGTTATGCCTTTTTCTTCCTCCTGCTGTAGGAAAAGACAAATGAAGGAAAGCTTTTCATATGTTATCATGGCATAATTGTACACAACTGGGTTCATATGTAAAAAAAACAACTATATTTGTGCCTTAGATGTCTGAGAAAATATTTATTTTATAATACAATATATAGGTGGTGAGGCAGAATGTGACAGGCCTGCAGTGGCTGGCCAGTGAAGCCTGGACATCAGTTGATGTGCTCCAGACGCCTGACTTCATGCCGTACCTGGGTGGAACACTGGGCATTGCCATCCGTCGGGGAGAAATAGCAGGATACAAGGACTTCCTCTTAAGAATACACCCCGACCAACACCACAACAACTATGGAAATAGCATTGTGAGAGTTTAATCTTACAATCTGACCTGTAATTGCAGCAGTAATATGCATTTTTTTGTTAACATTGAATATTTTTTTTTACATTTCAGGTAAATCAGTTTTGGGAAGATATATTTCAGTGTAGATTTTCTCCACCTCCAGTAGATTGGGTGGAAGCTGGAGGAGCATTATGCACTGGACAGGAAGATCTACATAAAGTGGATAGTGAGCTGTTTGATGTTTCTAATCTCAGGCCGGAGTACAACATTTACAAGGCTGTGTATGCTCTGGCGTACGCCCTTGATGACATGCTGCACTGTGAGCCAGGGCGAGGGCCTTTCAGTGGCCACAGCTGTACGAGTTTACAAAGACTGGAGCCATGGCAGGTGAGATATCAATTTACACGCTACCTGTTCATTTAGAAAAACAGCTGCTACACCTAGATATAGAAAAGAGTGCTGCCGCATTGAGCCCTAAAACCCAGAAATAAGTTAGCAGTTAGCAATGATCTGCTCAATGGTCTTTACAGTCTTGTTTTGTTTATACTCATGCTCTTGCATATTACTAACTTTCTAGGAGGAAAGAAGAAGAAGAGGCAAGCACACTAAATCAAATTGCAACTTGGAAGCTTAGTGGTGGTTAAGTCATGCAACCATGGTGTAGTTTGTTTATAGCCTCACATTCAACATATCATTTTTACTTCTGGTATTGTACTTCAAAAATCATAGAAGTGGTATCCATTTGTGAAATTAGCGTATCATAAACGTTTGACAACCACAGAGATTATTTTCTGCAATAATCCAAAAGCCAATTGAAAGTGTTGAGCTGTAACTTCCAGGTTGACCTATAAAATTCATCATTCCTGCATCACTCTATATAAGAATTAAAAACAATATTTTACTATGACACCAAATAGCAATCCTCATAAAAGGAAAATATTTTTTTCAAATCAGATTCCCATGAGGATGAGTGACAGTCATAATAAATCTATGGTAATCAAGCAATTTATTGTATTTTGGAGAGGTAATTTAAACTCTCAGTGATTTATCTTGTGATGTGGCTGCTGTGAAGTACAGTTTGGACTCCAGGACACTGGGACATTAGTGTTGATTTGAAACTAACTGCTCTTAGCCTGGAGCAAAGTTACACTTTAAACGTGACAATTCCAGCATAAAACAAATAAAATGATTGATAGCTACACCTGATCAGATACATATTTGGATGGAGTCATTTACATTCTGTGTTAACATTCTTCTTGTGTTGTTTTCTCTCACCCACTTGAAGCTGGTGTATTATTTGGATAGAGTAAACTTCACCACACCAGTTGGGGATCAAGTGTCATTTGATGCAAATGGCGATGCCTTGCCAATATATGACGTCATGAACTGGCTGTGGCTCCCAGATGGCACAGCAAAGATTCAGAATGTGGGTGAAGTTAAAGAGTTGCCCAAAGGTGAAGAACTCACACTTCATGAGGACAGAATTTTCTGGAACTTTGAATCTAAACAGGTTACTCCTGCTTATTGATTTTACTGTTTTATGCCTAATGATAACATTGAATACTGTAGAACATGAGAGATGTTTCACTTTCATTTTTTCCTTCACAATCCTGATACCTGAACTTGTTTATTGACCGATACTGAGTACTGGTTCGATAACATTACATTGACAAAAAAAATTTAACAGTTGTATATATATAATCAATCCCTATAGCCACCCAGGTCAATTTGCAGTGAGAGCTGCCCACCAGGTACTCGGATGGCCAGAAAGAAGGGGCAACCTGTGTGCTGTTTTGACTGCATCCCATGTTCTGAGGGAAAGATCAGCAATGAAACAGGTTGGTGTATAAATAAAGGCCCCTCACTGTTTGGTAGAAAAAAAAAGCAACTGGCAGGATTCCATGTGTGTTGCAGGTGAAACTGTATCCCCTAATAGTAGGGGAGGATGTAATCTGGCAAGGAAAAGGACTGAAGAGCATAGAAAATTGTCCATTCCAAATAGGAAAAATAGCAAATAAAATAAATATTATTGACATTTCACATTTTCCCTCTTTTTGTCAGACTCCATGGAGTGCACAAGTTGTCCAGTGGATTTCTGGTCCAACCCCCAGCGTGACTACTGTGTCCCCAAGAAAACAGAGTTCCTCTCCTACCATGAGCCTCTGGGAATCTGCTTGACAGCCACCTCATTGCTGGGCACATTTATCTGTGCTGTCATCCTGGGCATCTTCATCTATCATCGCAGCACACCCATGGTGCGTGCCAACAATTCGGAACTCAGTTTCCTGCTGTTGGTGTCACTTAAACTATGTTTCCTGTGCTCACTGCTGTTCATTGGACGACCCAGACTGTGGACATGCCAGCTGAGACATGCAGCATTTGGCATCAGCTTTGTGCTTTGTGTTTCATGCATCCTGGTGAAAACCATGGTGGTTCTGGCTGTGTTCAAGGCCTCTAAGCCAGGAGGTGGAGCCAGTCTGAAGTGGTTTGGTGCTGTGCAGCAGAGAGGGACAGTTCTGGTTCTTACTTCTATTCAGGCAGCAATCTGTACTGCCTGGCTTGTCTCTGCCTCACCAGCACCTCATAAAAACACCCAATACCACAATGACAAGATAGTTTATGAGTGTGTAGTTGGGTCCACAATTGGTTTTGCAGTGTTACTGGGCTACATTGGCTTCCTGGCTATCCTTAGCTTCCTGTTAGCTTTCCTGGCAAGGAATCTTCCAGACAACTTCAATGAGGCCAAATTCATCACTTTCAGCATGCTGATCTTCTGTGCTGTGTGGGTGGCCTTTGTCCCTGCTTATGTCAATTCCCCAGGCAAATATGCAGATGCAGTGGAGGTATTTGCCATCCTGGCCTCCAGTTTTGGCCTCTTGGTGGCGCTGTTTGGACCCAAATGTTACATAATCCTCCTGAGACCAGAGAGGAACACAAAGAAAGCTATTATGGGTCGAGGAACTACAAAGTGATAAAGCATCACCTCAATGCTTCACCCATCTTTTACCTGTCACCTAGCAACACTTAAATGAGCTATTTGTAAGTTTTGCTATTGCTACATAGTCAATGTTAGCATTAACAGCTATATGCTAACTTACCAGTCTTACAGTAAGACCAGTCTTACAGACCACAGTGACTTGGTATCGGAAAGTGACAAGACAATCCGACCAGGCTGATGAGCATGCTAACTTCAGTAGAAAAAAAGAAGTGGTAGGAATAGAAGAAAAACAAGAGGGTCGTGTCCACCGCTTGCAAGCAACAAACTGAAGTTCAATGCTGAACTCGCAGCGTTTCTTCTAAACTGGCAAGTGAACAGCTGTTAATTCTAACACTGGCCATATAGGAGTAGCAAAACTTACAAATAGCTCCTTTAAATGACCCTGACCAGGCCCCATGGGAGTAGGCCTGACCAAGTTTCCCTCCCAGGGTTTCCTAAGAGGTATCTGACCTTTAAGCATTTCTAAAAACAATGGGAAAATAACCACAGGCCAGACGGCTTGAATTGATGAAAAACACCAATCCACACCCATGTAACACTCACTAACATTTATATCCTTTTCATGTGGCTGCAGGTACAGATCCTGAGGATGCATTAATGCTCTCTCTGTGCCATGAATAGCTAGTTCAAGAGTATTTTAATATAACTCATAACTCATCTGTTTACTAGAACTGTTAAGCTTTTTTTTTTGTTTCTGCTGTTTTTTTTCAATACTCATTTATTTTTCCTGTCAAGACTGTTGTCTACTGTTTTCATGTACACACTGTAAAGGTTTTTACATGAATTGTAACTGAAAAATGTGACAGTACATCTTACTAAAGAATGAAATTATACAAATATTTTGCCGCTGGTGTTTTAAAATGATCTCTTTAATATGATAGCATGCACATACCATGCACTTTTTTTTTGTTTTTTTTTCAAATGTTGAGACAGAACTCATGTTTTTACAATAAATTTGACTTTATTTAATATTAAATGAAACAAAATCATTACAAAAAGACATTCACATAATTACATTAAAGTTTTTAAAAACCAAAAAATGTAAATATTCAAATAAACTTGGTGAAGAACTTTAGAACTGTGTTAAATGTGCACAGACTAATTTTTGTTCATTAAATGTTTCTTGGTGTTCTTCTCTGGTTGAAACAATATGATGAAACACTTGGGAGCAAATATGCACAAAATTAGTCCAAAACTTGAAGCCAGAATGGCGAAAATTTCCACAGCCACAGTAAATTTCCCAGGAGAGCTGACATATGCTGGGATAAAGGTGATCCAGACTGCACAGAATATCAACATGCTGAAGGTGATGAACTTGGCTTCATTAAAATTATCAGGTAGTTTCCGAGCTAGGACAGCTAACACGAAGCAAAAGACAGCCAGTAGGCCTATGTACCCGAGTACAGCCCAGAACCCAATAGCTGAGCCTAATGCACACTCCAGGATGATTTTCTCTTTGTATACCGTTAGGTTTTTCATTGGAAAAGGGGGACTAAGAACTAACCAAATAATACATATTAAAACTTGTATAAACGTGAAGGACACTACGGTCATTCTTTGCTGTGGAGGACCAAACCATTTCATGACATTATTACCAGGAAGTGTGGCTTTGAAGGCCATTAACACCACTATAGTTTTCCCAAGAACACAAGAGATGCAGAGGACGAAGGTGATGCCAAACGCTGTGTGGCGCAGCATGCAGGACCACTCAGAGGGTGCTCCCATGAAAGTTAATGAACATAAGAAACATAGAGTCAATGAGAAGAGCAGCAGGAAACTCAGCTCAGAGTTGTTGGCCCTGACAATCGGGGACATCCTGTGACGAAAGAACACAGCCGCTGTTATCATGGCGAGACAGGCACCACCAACTGAGAAAGCAGCCAGGATGATTCCCAGGACCTCATCGAAGGAAAGAAACTCTACAGGCTTGGGGAAACATTTGTTTCTCTCTGCATTAGGCCAGAACTCCTTGGGGCAAGGGAAACAATCAGGGGAATCTGAAAAAATAAATCAAAAATGAATTTTAGCAGTCATATATTTGAGGTTGTAGATATGCATCAGAAAACATCAACCTATTTTACCTGTGGCATTGCTAATCTCTCCCTCAGGACATGGTATACAATCATAACAGCAGATGGGTTTTCCTTTCTGCAGCACTTTTCGGGTTCCTGGAGGACAGCTGTCAGTACACACTGACACAGGCACCTGTCACATAGACACAGACAGACTCACACAGATATGGATTATTGCTACACAGCTGTTAGATGTTATGTTATTGCTCCTCACTTGTGTGCTACCCTCCACCCAGGTGAGGTTTCTGTTGATACGGAATTCCTGGCCCACTGGCAGTGATGCATCGTAGTGCCCTACTGTCACAAACTCAATGCTGCCAATCTTACTTTTTTGCCAGTTGACCAGTTCATATGTGGCCACAGGATCCCCGTTGGCATCAAATGACACATCATAACCATTTTGGGAAAAATTTACTTTCTTCAGCTCAGTAAAAACCTGAGGATAAAATAAAATAAGACAGAGAAAGGAAATGATACAAAATAAAATTAATTTTTCATCTTTACAGTACATCATAGCTCAAAATAAAGTATTGCAGTATATCGACTGACCTGTTTGGACTCTACTCTGGTGTGTTTGTCACACTGAGTTGTAGAGTTTGTTTTCTGGCATGCTGAATTATGAATGGCATGTGCTATTGCATAAACAGCCTTGTACACCATGTTAGTGATTCGGAGCTGAGATGTGTCAGTGTATGGGCTCTTGAGTGTTTGTATGTCTTCAGTTCCATCACACACACTCTCCTCTGTGGCTGCACCTAAAAACAAAGTGAAGACGCAGGTGTTTTTTTTAGCCCTGACTATAATATTACAATGTTATTACATCTCATGTGTTTGTGTTTCTCTTATGTGTTTGTTGGTAAAAACAGGCTTATCTTACATTATATTAGAAAGCGCTGTTGATGCCTGTCATGCCTGTATCTACAATATTTTCTTTCGAATAGTTCCTTTGTCATTGTTTTCATTTATCTTAATGTATACCAGCTCATGTTAACACAAATCAATCATCAGTCACATTTATGAAAGATGTTCACAACTTTTCCTTTAAACATGAACTGACTTTACCTGTTTTAATGTGGTAGAAGTAATTTAACCTACATTTATTGTAACTGATATATGCTGGGAAATATAATGATGATGAATAATTGATCTTTAAATCACTACAGCGTAGAGATGGGCCTCAGGACTGCACTTCACAAGAGATTTCACTTCTGATAAAAATCAGAGCTTTGTTCTTGAAGCATCTGTGGACTTTTTTAACACACAAAGCTCCACAATCACAACCAACAAAAGAACACAACCCAACCACAAGGAACCAACTGTGGGTATCACCTATGTTAAAAATCAACACAACTTTCTCACTTTTGCCCAGCCTGCAGTTGAATGCATCCTCCCAGAACTCAGTCAGCACCGGGGATGCAGCCACTTTGGTTGGGGACAGATCCAGCAGGAAGTCTCTCAGACCTGGGATGACTGATTGCTGAATGCCAAATCCGATGGCTCCAGCACAGAAGGTGAATCTCAACAAGTCTGGGTCAGTTACCCATGACTCAGTGCCTATCCACTGGCGAGGTGGGGAAGGTTCCCTTGACAGCTCCTCCAACAAGATCTTCATGTCTCCAGAGGCTGCAAATGCCACAACAACCATAGCTGTTGACCTAGAGAGACAGACACACAAAACGTTCTGAAATATGCTTCAAGATTATTAACAAAAAACTAACATCATAAACTGTGTTTGGTGTGTTTCTAACATAATAAAAATAATCTTCTGATCTTCTAATTTCATGTTTGGTGGAATAGTTTTGTTATTCTGTGTGCAGAAAGTCAGAGTTAACACAAGGAACACAAGCACAATCAGTGATGCAGAAACCTGCGGATAACATCAGCCACTCTCTGGATCTTGCTACGTGGGTGGGTCCGATAGAAAGATTCTGAGTATTCCACACAGATCCCCTCTTTTTGCGCTGCATCCAGGAAAGACGCCATGCCATTATTGCCATAGTCCGAATCCGAGCGGACAGCACCAATCCAAGTCCAGCCGAAGTGTTTGACCAGTTTGGCCAGCGCATCAGCCTGGAACTGGTCACTGGGGATTGTTCTGAAGAAACTCGGATACTGCTCCTTATTGGATAAGCATGCACAAGTGGCGTAGTGGCTCACCTGAAGAAAAATGAAAGTGTCATTCATTTAAATGTCATTCAGTTGCCTATTATAAAACACACATTTTACCAGAAATATAAAATATTTACTTGAGGGATGTTAAATGAGCCGATGACGCGCGACATGCTGATGGATGGCGTGGACCCAGACTCACCAATGATAGCCATCATTATACCCGATCGCGTGCAGTGGTCGCCGGTGTAAAACACTGAGTCCAGGCCATTTGAAAGCTGGAATGCCACACGCACAGTCATGGGCACTGATGCGCACGAATCATGGATCTGATATCCGAGCCTGATGCTCGGCAGCAGCTTACTGCTTTTGTTAATCTCCTCGATGGCAAAAACCATTGCGCGTGAGAAGCGCAATTCACGTGAGTCGATCCTGCACACAGACACTCATGTCACTGTTGGAATTCACATATAATGAGGACAATTCACAATTTTTACTATACACACGCAATTAATAACTGCACTTCATACTTAGGGACAATAACTGATTCTGCGCTGCTGCACACAATGAGCATATTTCAAAAGACAGATAGGCCTTTAAGTATTCATACGGTTTTAATGTAGGGAGTAACAATAGTTAAAGTTTGTTAAATCAATATAAATCAGTTACACACCTGTGTTTTCAGTTAAGACACAAAGATTGATCTTTTTGGCCACACTCTACTATTGGTTAATACCTGTAATTTAGTGGTGCAAATACTGATTTGGGGAAAAATTCAACGTTTTCAATTCTAAAACTTAACAACAATAAAAGCCTTGCAACAACTTTTGTAAGCACATCATAGAAATTAAGGCATTTCTTTCCCCACACAGTCAAACATCCTTTTATCCCCAACTTCCTCTTCTCACTAACCTCCCTGTGCACCTTAGTGGCTCAGGCATGGTGGTGTAGTTATGCTTCACTGTGTGCATGTAGTTGTGTATGGAGAAAACACCCCCAATAATGTAGTCTCCATCCATTGAGAATGCAGGTAGACGAGCAGCACCCTGCAGCTTACATTTCACAGATGAAGCCTCAGCACTGACCCCAGCACCAGACTTCGCCTCTGTAAGCCCAGCCCTTTGTTTCAGACCTGTCCAAGAAAGATTCAATGCAAGAGTTGAGTTCAGCTCCAAGAAACTCAGAGCCAACATCAGGCCAATAAAGAGAGCTGAGATCTCCATCCCCGAAGTGTCTGCATGTGGACACAAGTGTGTTTTCACAGGTTAATATAGATTTTCAGACAAAAGCTTCCCTCCTACTGTGCATCATCTCACTGTACATCAGAGAGAGGATGCCCCTTATCCAGTGATGTGTGTTTAACCTCTACTAAGTGCCCCAGTGTTTTTTTTTCTACTATTGTAAAGTTACCATTTTAAACACCACATATCTCCATAACTTTGTCCTGCCCTTATGTCTTTTTGCTTGGTTTTATCTTATATTGTAATTTTGGTACTTTATTTGTAAAGTTCAATTCAGTTTTAAATAAATCACACGATTTATTGCTCCACTATAATATTGGCAAAAATAGTTTCTGGTAAAAATTTATAATAATAACAGTTGAGAATACTTTGTTGATATATAATTGTTTTTTAGTGTACAATAGTGAATTCTGTAGGATGCTAACCTAAACCATGACATGACGTAAGTCATACAATTTAAATGAAGGATAGAAAAGTCTAATGTAAAGCCAAGAAAGCAGAGCTGACCCTGACAAGCTAAGTCAGGACGTCTTCACAGGCCAACATTCTGGTTTTTTGAAAAGTTGGTGATTCACTATTTTATATCACTATCCTTTGATTTGTGTTCACAAAATACTTTTTGCGTATTTTTTTGTAAGCAGTTAACAAAGCAACACATCAAGTTTGATGCTTTGCTGCTTTACTGCAATGTATCAAATGTACCAAATATAAGGTGCCTCCCCTGTACTGCACATCTACAACAGTTAAAAGAAAAAACTGGAAGACAGATACTTGTGTAAAGGCTCACTCTGCTACTACCACCTAGAGGACATTATAGTCAAACTCAGAGAATGTATGACAGTGATTTAGATATGCTTGGAGATGATTTATGGTCCTGTGGTTAGTTTTAATGGATATAATAATATTATGTGCAGTATCCACGTAGCATAAAGTAGTAAGAAACCAAAAAAACCAAAAAAATTTGTATTTTCTAAAACATTTTAAGTGTAGTGGAAGGAATCAACAGGGGCAGCTGTCACAGTAAAGATCCCTTACTGGCTTCCCGGCTGTTTGTTCGAGGTTATAAATAAGTCAGAGGGGTTGTTCCCAGAAATTGCACAAAAAAACCCTTTGAACAGAAGCTCCTGCACTCCCAAGAAGAAAGACAGCTTCATTTGTTTAAGAAAGGGCCCCAAAACGACATATGTTTTCATCCAAGTGCCAAAGCCCTCTAGCAGCCATAGTTAAAGGTGCTGCAGGAATGAGTCATTAAACCCAGGAATAAGTTAGCATTTCTGCATTGCCTGATCCTGAAATCGATTTTTTGAATAAGATTTTGGTTAGATGCCTGAATTAAGGTCTCTGGTTAACACAACACACATTTTCATGTTTTATTGAACAACATAAAATATGTCGTGACATCTCTAGCGTAACAGAGAATAGTCCGAAAAAGAGAAAATATCCAGTGAGGCGCAGTTTTCTGGTTGAAAAAGCCTTGTTGATGCCAGAGGTCAGAGGAGAATGGCCAGACGGGTTAGAGCTGATAGAAAGGCAACAGTAACTCAATTAACCAATGGTTACAACCGAGGTATGCAGAAGAGCATCTCTGTAGGCAGGAGACCACACCAAGTGCCTCTCCTGTCAGCTAAGAACCGCAAACTGAGACTCACCAAAATTGGACAATAGAAGATTGGAAAAAGTTTGCCTGGTCTGATGAGTCTTGATTTCTGCTGCGACATTCGGATGGTAGGGTCAGAATTTGGCATAAACATCATGAAAGCATGGATCCATCCTGCCTTGTATCAACGGTTCAGGCTGGTGGTGGTGGTGCAATGGTGGGGGATATTTTCTTGGCACACTTTGGGCCCCTTAGTACCAACTGAGCATCGTTTAAGCACCACAGCCTACCTGAGTATTGTTGCTTACCATTTCCATCCCTTTATGTGTACCCATCTTCTGATGGCTATTTCCAGCAGGATAACACACCATATCACAAAGCTCAAATCATCTCAAACTGGTTTCTTGAACATGACAATGAGTTCACTGTAATCAAATGGCCTCCACAGTCACCAGTTCTCAATCCAATAGAGCACCTTTGGGATGTGGTGGAACGGGAGATTTGCATCATGGATGTGCAGCCGACAAATCTGCAGCAACTGCATGATGCTATCGTGTCAATATGGACCAAAACCTCTGAGGAATGTTTCCAGCACCTTGTTGAATCTATGCCACAAAGAATTAAGGCAGTTCTGAAGGCAAAAGGGGGTCCAACCCGGTTATCGAGGTGTACCTAATAAAGTGGTCGGTGAGTGTATGTAATTATGTAATCTTGACACTGCACCTCTACTGACATGATATTCTGTCAATTATGTCCTGCCCACACTACTGGTCGTGCCCTGATGGGTACTAGCCATGCCCTGATGGGTGGTATGAAAGATTAAACAATAAGGATGCAAAGAGGATGACATAGGTCTGCATATAAAAATAAGTAACAGTGCATGAAGATTAAGAAACCGGGGTGAAGGGAGGAGGAGGCAGTTATGGGGGCATTTTTTGACATATACTTACTCTTCTGTGTCTCCATGATTGTGGTTTTGTTCTCTTCTTCTTTTTTCTTCCCAGTGTCTTCCTCTCTTTCCTCCTCTTGTAAATTACGGAGAGAGTTTCATCTCAATGGGTTGCACAGGGCCGGGGATGTTATTCTGGGTGGGTTGTTTGAGGTCCATTACACCTCCGTCTTCAGTGAGTGGACATTCACTTCAGAACCACGTCAACCCACCTGCACAGGGTAAGTCTTACATACATACAGGAAAAAGATTTTTCTTGTCTTATCAGAGTCTTCAAGCTATTAAGAAATAACATGTAAGAGTTGTGCTGAGATGTCTTTGAAGTATTGTTATATACATCTTAATCAGATATTGAGATATTTCCACATGTTAAAATGCAGCTCTAAAAAGTAACACATATTAATACAGAATGTTTTGATAATGTGGTGATTTGGGTAAATCTGTTGTAATTTGTGCTCATTTTTAATCGTTAATAGTAACATTATGTGTTTTAGCTTTGACACTCAAGGATTCAGACAGGCCATGATGATGGTCTTTGCTGTTGATGAGATCAACAGAAACTCCAACCTGCTACCAAATATAACTCTGGGATACAGTCTGTATGACAACTGTGGTGCACTTTTTATCGGATTTCGTGCTGCTTTGGTGCTGGCCAGTGGTCAAGAGGAGCAGTTTCTGCTTCAGGAGAACTGTTTAGGGACCCCTCCAGTTGTGGGGATTGTGGGTGATTCCTACTCAACATTTTCTATTGCCACCTCCAATGTGTTAGGCTTATTCAGATTGCCTATGGTGAGTTTAAATTTCTTCTGTGCGTTTAATGGACTGTATACAAATCTATTTCAAATGTGTTGATAACTTTTAAAAAGTGTGTAATATTTCAAATGGGTCAAACAACTTACATGAGATACTGTACACAACCTGTGCTCACACTGTACTGTACGTCTCTTTTCAGGTGAGTCATTTTGCCACATGTTCCTGCCTGAGTGATCGGCAACGGTTTCCATCCTTCTTTAGAACAATTCCAAGTGATGCTTTTCAGGTGAAACTATAAGTTTGGGGTATGAGGAAATACAGTATGTGCTTTGTGCATCAATAATGAAACTTATAGACTGAAATCACAATTCTGAATGATTTCTGATTCTGCTGTGAATCTTACAATGACTGAAACCATGTTTTCTATTCACTTAGGTGCGTGCTATGATTCAGATTCTAAAACGCTTTGGCTGGACTTGGGTAGGTCTGCTGATCAGTGATGACGATTATGGAGTACATGTTGCCCGATCCTTCCAGTCTGACTTGACTAATTCAGGTGGAGGTTGTCTCGCCTACACAGAGATTTTGCCTTGGGGCAATGACCCAGCTGAACTTAGGAGAATTGTGGATGTGATGAAGAAATCAACAGCTCGTGTGGTCATGGTGTTTGCACATGAAATCCACATTTATCAACTAGTGGAGGAGGTGGGTTTCAAAATACCATGTCATTTATGAATCTATGTTCCCTGTTATAGGCTGTCTAGCTCACAAAATATGGCATTATATAAATTATTGACATATTTTTTTGTGTCAACATTTGTTCTCAGAGTTAGATTATAGCAGCTGAAGCATGAAACATAAAGGATAATTAACATAACAGTTATGCCTTTTTCTTCCTCCTGCTGTAGGAAAAGACAAATGAAGGAAAGCTTTTCATATGTTATCATGGCATAATTGTACACAACTGGGTTCATATGTCAAAAAAACTACGATATTTGTGCCTTAGATGTCTGAGAAAATATTTATTTTATAATACAATATATAGGTGGTGAGGCAGAATGTGACAGGCCTGCAGTGGCTGGCCAGTGAAGCCTGGACATCAGTTGATGTGCTCCAGACGCCTGACTTCATGCCGTACCTGGGTGGAACACTGGGCATTGCCATCCGTCGGGGAGAAATAGCAGGATACAAGGACTTCCTCTTAAGAATACACCCCGACCAACACCACAACAACTATGGAAATAGCATTGTGAGAGTTTAATCTTACAATCTGACCTGTTATTGCTGCAGTTATATGCATTTTTTTGTTAACACTGAATATTTTTTTTTACATTTCAGGTAAATCAGTTTTGGGAAGATATATTTCAGTGTAGATTTTCTCCACCTCCAGTAGATTGGTGGAAAGCTGGAGGAGCCAGGACATTATGCAGCTGGACAGGAGAATCTACAATAAAGTGGATAGTGAGCTGTTTGATGGTTTCTCATCTCAGGCCGGAGATACCAACCATTTACAAGGTCTGTGTATGCTCTGGCCGTACGCCCTGTGATGACATGCTGCACTGTTGAAAGCCAGGCGAGGGCCTTTCAGTCGGGCCACAGCTGGTAGCGATTTACAAAGACTGGAGCGCATGCAGGGGATATCATATTAGACACGCTACTGTTATTTAGAAAAACAGCTGCTACACCTAGATATTAGAAAAGAGTTGCTGCCGCATTTGAGCCTAGAATACCCAGAAATAAGTTAGCAGTTAAGCAAATGATCTGGCTCAATTGTGTTTTTACAGTCTGTTTTGTTATACTCATGCTCTTGCATAATTACCTAACTTTTAGGAGGAAAGAAGATAGAAGAGGCCAAAGCACACTCAAATCATTGCAACTTGGAAGCTTAGGTGGTTAAGTCATGGCAACCATGGGTGATAGTTTGTTTATAGCCTCACATTCCAACATTATCATTTTTACTTCTGGTATTTGTATTTGTTTTCAAAACTCGAATAGAAGTCGGTATCAATTTTGTGACAAATTAGCCGTATCATAAACGTTTGACAACCACAGAGATATATTTTTCGCAATAATCCAAAAGCAATTGAAAATGTTGAGCTGTAACTTCCAGGTTGACCTATAAAATTTCATCATTCTGGCATTCACATCTATATAAGAATATAAAAACAATATTTTTACTATGACACGCAAATAGCATTCCTCTAAAAGGAAAATATTTTTTTTTTCAAATCGATTCCGCATGAGATGAGTGACAGTTTCATATAAATCTATGGTAATCAAGCAATTATTGTATCTCTTGGAGAGGTAATTTAATACTCTCTAGTATTTATGCTTGTGATTGGGCTGCTGTGAAGTACAGTTTGGACTCCGACACTGGGACATTAGTGTTGATTTGAAAATAACTGCTCTTAGCCTGGAGCAAAGTTACACTTTAAACGTGACAATTCCAGCATTAAAACAAATATAAATGATTGATAGCTACACCTGATCAGATACATATTTGGATGGAGTCATTTGCATTATTTGTTAACATTCTTCTTTGTGTTGTTTTCTCTCACCGACTTGAAGCTGGTGTATTATTTGGATAGAGTAAATTCACCACACCATTTGGGGATCAAGTGTCATTTGATGCAAAATGGCGATGCCTTGCATATATGACGTCATGAACTGGCTGTGGCTCCCAGATGGCACAGCAAAGATTCAGAATGTGGGTGAAGTTAAAGAGTCGCCCAAAGGTGAAGAACTCACACTTCATGAGGACAGAATTTTCTGGAACTTTGAATCTAAACAGGTATTACTCTTGCTTATTGATTTTTACTGTTTTATGCCTAATGATAACATTGAATACTGTAGAACATGAGAAATTGTTTCACTTTCATTTTTTCCTTCACAATCCTGATACCTGAACTTGTTTTATTGACCGATACTGAAGTACTGGTTCGATAACATTACATTGACAAAAAAATTTAACAGTTGTATATATATAAGTACATCACATCCCTATAGCCACCCAGAGTCAATTTGCAGTGAGAGCTGCCCACCAGTACTTCGATGGCCAGAAAGAAGGGCAACCTGTGTGCTGTTTTGACTGCATCCCATGTTCTGAGGGAAAGATCAGACAATGAAACAGGTTGGTGTTTATAAATAAAAGCCCCTCACTGTTTTGGTAGAAAAAAAAAGCAACTGGCAGGATTCCATTGTGTGTTGCAGGTGAAACTGTTACTCCCTAATAGTAAGGGAGGATGTAATTCTGGCAAGGAAAAGGACTGAAGGCGCATAGAAAAATTTTCCATTCCAAATAGGAAAAATAGCAAAATGAAATAAATAATTAATTGACATTTCAACATTGTCCCTCTTTTTTGTCAAGACCTCCCATGGAGTGCGCAATTTGTCCAGAGGATTTCTGGTCCAACCCCCAGCATGACCACTGTGTTCCAAGGATGC